>NC_090229.1:16953230-17254730 GCF_024489055.1 Chanodichthys erythropterus
GCTGACATAATGTAAGATTTAATGCACTTCATGTTGTTGATAACAAAAAATGGAATATATTTTCTCTTTGTATTTTTCTATCAATATGATACAAGATTATTCTATTCAAATTGATGCCCATTCGAAATGAATGGACCAATATGACTGAAAACAAATTTATTTAATTATGCATTTGTGGCGCGCATTCGAATCACCATATACTGTGAACGCGTTCACCAGCACACTCCAAGATTTGCGTGAGCTGTTCCTATCGCAACGGCAATGATAAAATATGCAACCTATTTGAATTCTTTTGAGAATTTACAACTTGAAAACGCAATAGAGAAAGTCAAACATTATCTAAAAAAGATAAACTAAAACTAAAAAGTCTGATGAAAAGAGAATACATCATCTTGCACCAAATTAAAAAGCTTATTTCCACCCATACCCATAATTTATCACGTTTTATTGTATTTAGTGTGGTCAATTGACTAACTTGTAGAATTTATAATAGATAATCTGTTATGTATTTTTCACTATAGATTTAAATTACAACTGTAGCATGTATAGTTTCACAACTGTATTTATGTGTAGGTTGCTATTGGTAGATCAACATATGAAAGAAAAAAAAAGTCAACATTGGCCTAAAGAGGAGCCATCAATGGTCTCAGCTGTAATTATAGCCTTATTGTAACAAATGCTATAGTTATAAATTACAAGAACTATGGTTAATTTTCATTAAGGCAAGTACCAGTTAGAATCAAGAGCTTTAAAATCTGAACCTCTTTGAATTATTGACCAAACAATCAGTTTTCCCCATGTGTAAATGTTCTGTTCTAATGATGACTGATAGAAAAAACCTGGCCTTCAGACATTCCAAGAGATGACAATCCATTATCAATTAAGAGCCTTATGAACTGAATAGGAAATTAACATTTTCAGTATAAGAAAATGTTAATTAAAGTTAGTTTGACTTCCTAAGGCACTTTGAAGTAGAAAATTCTGTCAAACTGATAAGGTTCCAAATGCTTAATATAAAAAACATACATGTAAACAAGTAGTTGTCAACTATAGGCTATTATTTTATTGCAGTAATGTTATCGAACAACTTGGCATGTGTGGATAAGATACCACAAAAGACCGATTTGACAAATAAATAAATGTCATGAGGGTGCCTGCCCTGGGACCCCGCTAAAATGGTTCACACTTCCACCCAAAATGTTCAAACCAAAACTACGCCCTTGACTAAAATATTGTTCTCTTTTCAACCAAAATATTTCACCAAAGAGGTTTGTTAGGTTGTAAATTTATGAACAATTATTAAAAAAAAAAGATTTTTTTTTAAGAAAAAAAAACAAACAAATGATTATAGGTTTATTTTAATTGCATATGTGGTTGGAAACCTTAACAGTCAGCACAACTTTTGTTTCTTCTACTATTTTTCAGTGTTTTAAAGGTTTTGTATACCCAGCTATGAGTTATGGTTTATGTTAGTCTTTGAAATCTAGTATGTGGGAGTGTCTGAGTGTGTTAGTGTGAATGTCTGTGCACCCGAGTGTTTGCGAAGGTGATTATGACCCTGGGTTGACTGGGGTTATTATGTGCGTAGGTGACAGTGGGATAGATCCCTGTTCTGAGAAACAGGATTGGCTTGTGGCGTTTGAGGTTTATTATTAGCTTGTGTAGTTGCTGTGTTTACCTCGGCCAAAGCACAGGGAAGCCCCCCAAAGCATGGCAGGGCTCACTGCCAGCAACCTGCTCCAAAATGCCACAGAGACAACAGGAATGTTTGGGGCTTTAGCCGGTGTCATCCAGCCCGAATCCATCTTCACCCCACAGCAGGGCCACTGGCTTTATCAGAGTCCGGTATGAAGTTTGAGTTATGGTCAGGGTTGGGTTTTAAAGATTTTGGACTCCCATTCAGGGGATCTGAATCTAAATAATTCTGCTTTATGCTCTTGAAATCATTGTTTATTTGTCCATTTATCCACTGCTTCTCAAGACCAAGATGAGTGACTTGAGTGCTTTAAGAGAGCAACACTCAAATTCTCTGAGTTCTTTCTGGAACCAGGCCACTTTCCCAGAGTCCCACTTAAAAACTGACAGCAATGCCTGCTTATAAATGTGGGAAAAATGTTTTTGGAAAGGGTATATGGTTAAATTAATTCTATAAACCTGAATTATGAGTTAGAAGATCAGAAACACAGCGCTATGGGAGATGATTTCTCTTCTCTAGTCTGTCTGATGTGACTTTTCTTCCGGATGTCAATGGGAATGAGATCCACTTTCAGAATTACACAGAAATTTTCACAGCCATTCCTGAAGTTCTGCAGATCGGATGGCCCTTGAGTGTTTTTGTATTTAATATTTTTGCTAATTGATTTTGCTTGTGCTACATTTAACACATTTTGGGTGAATCCATTCTACAGATTTAAAGAATCAAACCCGACACATAAAATGAGAGGGGGGAAAAGCCAGCAGATTTCAACTGGGCCTAGATTTTATTGTTGAAAAATGCTAAATAAACAAATATGGGTAGGCAATAAGACAAATCTTTTATTACGATATGAGTAAATTTTTTTTTTTTCACGATAACAATGTCACAATATAGTTATTTTTTGCCTTAATTAAGGTATTTATGATATCAAAATTTTTGATTTCATTTAAATTTCATAATTCTTGTCACCAATTTCAGTATCACAAATAATAATAATAATAATAATAATAATAATATTTTTTTTACTAGCCTAAGTAAAAAACAACTCTAAAGCTTACTAAAGACAAGTAAACAGACAATATTAAAATAAGAACAAAGAAACTAATCAAAAACACAGAGGGAAATAGTTAATAATATACTATATAACTAGGCTACATAAATTATATAAAGTAATCAAATGTATAAAAACACTGCACAGTCTTCAATGTGCAAAATTAAATATACATTCATTCTTGTTAAAGGAACACTCCACTTTTTTTGAAAATAAGCTGATTTTCCAACTCCCCTAGAGTTAAAAAGTTGAGTTTTACCGTTTTCAAATCCATTCAGCCGATCTCCGGTTCTGGCGGTACCACTTTTAGCATAACTTAGCATAGTTCATTGAATCTGATTAGACCGTTAGCATCGCGCTTAAAAATGACCAAAGAGTTTTGATATTTTTCCTATTTAAAACTTGACTCTTCTGTAGTTAAATCGTGTACTAAGACCGACGGAAAATAAAAAGTTGCGATTTTCTAGGCTGATATGGCTAGGAACTATACTCTCATTCAGGCGTAATAATCAAGGAACTTTGCTGCCGTTCCATGGCTGCAGCAGTGCAATGATATTACGCAGCGCCCGTGAGCCCCTGCTTGCACAGGGAACGTGCCTTGCAACCATGGAGACGTTTGTGAGAGACGCTGCGTAATATCATTGCGCCTGCTGCAGCCATGATACGGCAGCAAAGTTCCTTGATTATTACGCCTGAATGAGAGTATAGTTCCTAGCCATATCAGCCTAGAAAATCGCAACTTTTCATTTTCTGTCGGTCTTAGTACACAATTTAACTACAGAAGAGTCAAGTTTTAAATAGGAAAAATATCAAAACTCTTTGGTCATTTTTAAGCGCGATGCTAACGGTCTAATCAGATTCAATGAACTATGCTAAGCTATGCTAAAAGTGGTACCGCCAGAACTGGAGATCGGCTGAATGGATTCGAAAACGGTAAAACTCAACTTTTTAACTCTAGGGGAGTTGGAAAATGAGCCTATTTTCAAAAAAAGTGGAGTGTTCCTTTAAAGTTACTAAAGTGATTCAGTCAAGAGCAGTGAGAGATTTTCTCTTTTGTAGATTGATTAACATTAACGACACAGAAGACTGCACTTATATTAGGCTGCTGTCACTTTAAAACCGAATGCACAGATCCAATATACTGATTCACATGCGTTTACAGACATAAATGACTGTGTTTACGAGGATACTTTTGACGCACAAGGATGTGTATTTAAATGTTCAAGCCCAATTAGGCGGCAAAAAGAACTCCGTTCAAGACTCGCATGCTCTATGAGCACTGGCTTCATGTGTGCAGCACACAGAAACCATTGTATAGAAACAGCGTTCACATATTGTAAGGAGTTCTCTTTCACTATTGCACTTCAGTGGCTTAAAATATAAAGGTTCTTTATTGGCATCCTTTGGTTCCATCATGAATAACTTTTAACATCAATGGAACCTTTCCATTGCACAAAAGTGGTTCATCTATGGCATTGCTGCGAAAACCCCCTTTCGGAACCTTTATTTTTAAGAGAGTGTAGTAAAAAATTAGTTTGAAAACAGAAGCTGATGTTACTGTATCTCCTATTTATAGGTTCTCTTAGTCAGGCTTTGAGGTGTTGATAGCAATAAGGATGAAGGCATTATTGTTCATGTCAAAAAAGGGTGACTTCTTATAAAGGGCACCTTGTGCAATAAAGAGTGTATTTCTTGAACACATCTGTCTAATTTGTATTGCTACAACTGCTTAAATTCAAGCTAATCTTTGTCGATGGAGTTAAAGTCTTGCAAATTAATACAAATGGGTTTTTCTTTCATATATGACCTTCCAAGTTTCTTGTGCAAAGTGTTTGTTGGCAGATGCATTTATAATGAGGTAATGTAGAGTTTTGCATTTCATCTACAATCAACATTTCCTTCCCTGGAGAAACTTGTAAGAATTCTTCACCAATGAGACACTTTAGTTTGACGTCCTTTCCTGTGAAAAATGCTCTGGGTTTTTTCTTCCATGCTGGCCTTGAGCTTGCCTCCCATGTCCAAGTAATGATCTTGGCCTTTAAAAAAAAAATCCAGGGCAGAGTGGCACAGAGGAACCGATTTAACAACATTATTAAAAGCCAGATCTGTGAGGATTCTCATGATACTCTTTACCCTTCTTTTCCAGTCGTCTGGCATTCAGCCTGCAGAGTTTTTTGGCTTGCAGCCACATTAAATGCAAAATAATGTTTGAAAACTTGTGTTGGATGATGGGCTAGCATTAAAGGGATAGCTCACCCAAAAATTTAAATTCTGTCATCATTTACTCACCCTCAATTTGTTTCTTTCTTCTGTTGAACACAAAAGAAGATATTTTAAAGAATATGGGGGCCATCAACTTAATACAAGTTTGGAACAACTTGAGTGCAAGTAAATGATGATAGAACTATCCCTTTAAGGAGACACTGTCCACTCACATAAAAACTGTGTTTTAGAAATTGTTAGCTTAGTGTTGCAGTTTTGTTGAGTGCAGTGATCAGATGCTTCATTTTTTAAATCTGTATTTGATAGAATCATGTGAAAGTGACACAGTGGGACAAACATATTCATAGTTCTTTGCAGTGGGAAAAAAAAGTCTAGGGACTAGTTTATAAAAATAGCTTATGGTTGTGACAGGCTATGTCAGTACTTAGCCAGGCCTATACGTGCTCACCCAAGATATATGGATGCCTGCGAACAATAATGTGATCTGATCCCTCTCACTTGTTATATGTCAGATTAAAATAGAGCTATGCAAAGAAATATGTTCAGTGCAGCATAACGGGTAAGCTTTCTTACTGTTTAAATAAAGGGCAACGGTGCAGCTTGATCCAGAAAGAGTGAAGTTCTGAATCCATCATTGCACCATTGAGCATAACTTAAAGGAATAGTTCTCAAAAAAGAAAGTTCTGTCATCATTTACTCACTATTATGTCAAGAGGAGATATTTTGAACAATGTGTCAGAACTATGGAATTCAATGATTTTATGGACCAAAAAAAAGGAACTTATATCAAAATATCCTTTCATACATAGTGAACTATCCCTTTAACTTGTACAGAACCTAGAAAATACCTTTAACCAGGTGGCTACAAGTGCACCAGAAGTCATTTTTGACTAGATGAGCTTTATAAATGACTAGAAATGTAATTAAAACATATTTCCCAATGGAAACCTTGTGCATTTAGGTCATGACCTAAATATTTTGATTTCCTAAAAAAGTCTTTGGCCATATGGTGATAAAATCAGTGAGGTAGAGCAGCAGCAGCTTTTGGAAAGAAGCTGTCAGGGCCGATTCGCAGCAAGAGTTTAGACGAGGCTCAAACTAGAGACGTCCAAAAGAAATATACAGACGTGGATAGTTCGCTATACTTTTTATACAGTCTGTGTCTATTTTCTGAGCAGACTGAACTGAACTGCTGACGCAGCCCCTAACATTTCAGTCTCTTTCAGACTTACTTTTTTAATGAGATGTCCTTTTTCACGGAGGCAGTAAATGCTGTCCACCTGCCTCCGGCGATTGAGCTGCAATTACTGTTTTAGATGTCTCTGTGAAATCATGACACTCCTTTTAGACATTATAATCTTAGTTTTGCTACAACTTACACAAGAGTTTTTATATGTGTGTCTCCTTAGGGATATATCCAGTTTTCCACTGCACATTAATTGAGGGGTCTGGCGTCTTATTCCTCCCCACAGCATTGCATAATGTTTTTTCTTACAGGCAACAGAGGGACTGTTAATAATCGGACAGTTTTCCCTAACCCATTGTTCAGCATGTTCCACAGTTATCGGCTTGTCTTTGTGTATTAGGCCAGAGATTGTTACAACCACAGAGTCTCTCTGCAAATCTGTCTTGAGAACTCTCAAGTGCTCCACTTCTTTATCTCTGGGACCCTAATGAGTCCTAATCACCCACTAAATTAAACAAACCTCTTAAACATATATTGAGATAATCAGATTTGTGAAAATACTATGTGCTATTCAGTATTTCCAGACATAGTTGAGGCATAAAGACTAGAATAGCACACAGTGATGCCATCTGTGTAGTTTGTTGTACCTTTTAGGAGATATTTTCAATTTTAACCTCTTTGAAACAAACACATTCGTGACTGTTCCTATGACTCCAACCCACGAAACAGATGAGACACTGTTGTTTCTCTCCAGTGGCAATGTTAGAATTGTTCTGACGTATGTCCATGTGCAAAAGATTATAAATTCATATAATTAATTGAAAAAATATGCCATATTTTTTCATCAAACACATTGTAAAAACTAACTGACTGTCTGCTGTTGGCATCATCACTGTAGTTAGATTTGGCAAACATAAAATGTTTGCAGTTGGGACATTGTGAGTGGAAAATCTGACTTCTTTTGTCCTCCTTAAATGACGCCATTGTAAATGTTATTAAACTTGATTTTGACTCATGGCACAAGCTGGCAAACGCACATACACACTCTTAAAATAAGAGTCACAACTACCAGCCAGCTGGAAAACATACTAGAGGCAGAACTCCTCAAACATACACATACAAAGATACATGTGTCATTACAAAGATACAAAGATACTCATTGTTTTACAATCCTGTGCCATTAAAGGTGCAATGTGTACATTTTAGGAGGATCTATGTATTCATGTTTTCAGTGGTGTATAAAGACTTTACATAATGAACAGTTATGTTTTTATTACCTTAGAATGAGCCATTTGTATCTAAGTTGTGAGAAGTCGTTGTTAAGTCGTTGTGTTGCGCCGGCATGTTTCTACAGTAGCCCTAAACGGACAAACTGCTCTACAGAGTGCGTTTGCTTGACTGGCTACTTTCTACTGTCTCAGACGACGGCATCTTTGTCCTGTGTTGGCCACTGTACATTTTCTATATTGCAATTTGCAACCTCACTGTTAGATGCTGCTAAAATTTACACACTGGACCTTTAAGGTTTCGTTGTGTTTAGTCATTAATGCTTCTTTTAAGGGACTCGGTGCTGTCTGAATTTTCCTATTTTCCATTCCCTGCATCATGTCACTGCTTCGTTCAGATCTCTGCCACAACTCCTGTGCTATGTCCTTTAATTCTTAACCCTCTACCGCATAGTGTTGCCATATGGCAACATACTCTTTGTATTCATTTCCTTGCCACCGTCTCTTTAAGAGAGCATTCTAGTTTTTTTGTTGGTAAGAGAAGACCTTAGTTTAGCCAATGATGTGCTTTTGGTTAAGTCACATCACATGCAATTTTTTTCTGTGACGCGATATCTGACAGACTGCTGTCTCTTGTCGGTAGTTGCTGAAAGCAAACTAAAACGTCAGTAACAAACAAGGACCCGCCCATGTCACATTCACAAAAAAAATGCTAACATCATCTCAGGTAAGGTATGATGATGTATTCACCACTTTTTATGAAATTAGTTTTTGGTAAATCGAGAAAATGTCTGTGTTGCCATATGGCAACACTGCACAATAATGGAATGCCATTATTATAATAGGTTAGCTAGCTAGCAAAAGTTAGCTGCAGTCTGTTAAGCTGTAACAATAACAATATTAATGCTAGTGATATAATGTTGATTAGTCGTATGTTAAGGACTGCCATGGCATTTGTATTATGGATTAAATCATATCAGAGACCTGCCACCAAAGCCAGAACTACTGGCCCAGACCAACCACTGGCCTACCATAGTGTCTCAAAAAGGCAGGTGCAAGTGGATGTAAGTGTATTGTTAGGATGAAGAGCACCAAATGTGATGTGTACATGTGTCTCACCTCTGAAAAAAAATGCTTTTTGAAGTTTTGTACAGAAAAAAAGGTGAAGTCTCAAGGATTATGGGGGGTTCATGTTCATAACCTTCCTCTCATAAGATTGCGTAATGTTGAATTTTCATGAACTGCAATGTTTTTCGTTTTATGTCAGTGTTTTATGATACATGATGAACAGTATTAGATTTGTTTTTAACTGTCTACATTTGCAATTTAAATAATATTCATGAAAAATGTAATGAAATTTAAAGAATATAAAGCATTATTCTGCAAAAGAGAATGGAAAAGCACAAGATGTTGGAAAATAAGTATAAGGAATTGTTTAATTCATAATTAATAATTACTGCTAAAGCTTATAATAGCACCAATTTATTCAATACAAACAACATTTCTGAGGAAAAATATAAACTATATACACTTACACTTATTCTAAGTTATTTCCACTATTGTAAGTTGTTGCCATATGGCAACATATCATAAAGTACCTTAAAATATTTTTTTTTTTTTCGAATTTTTTTTTACAGCACTTTAAGTTAAGCCACTCTAAGAAAATAAAGAGTCAAATTTTTTATCAAAGTAATTTATATATTATATTTTATTTTATCAATTAAATTCTACAATAAAACAACAATAAAAATATCAAATATATTTTATTATTATTATATATTTGATATTTATTTATTGTTTTTATACAAAATATTTATAAAATATTTGGTATATTATAACATTTTATTTTATGAATTAAATTATACAAAAAATTATATTTTATTATAAATACAATAAATACATTAGTATTATACATGTATTTAATATTTATATTTGTTTTTATAATAATAATAATGATAATAATGTATTGTAATAAATCAGTAATAATAATAATGCATATGTTTATTTTTAATATAATAATAATAATAATAATGTATTTGAGATTTAATACAAATAATTTATCTTTTATTTTAAAACTATATTATTTCTAAGTTGTTGTTTTTTTTGTTTTTTTTTAAGAAAAATCAAACATTGTGTCAATCATTTTGTGTCAATTACTTTTTGAATGACATCACTTCCTCACTCAAGGGATATCACTTTCCTTCTTTCTGGTGTGAAGCTTTAGAACCTTTAACAGTGGTAAAGGTCAAGGTTTGACCTGACGTTCGCAGGCTGTCAGGTGCCTTCTTACTGAATAAAGCGAGCTGCACTCCCTTGCCAAAAGATAGTGGATTTTGTGGATGAAGCCTGCTGGACTGGGATGAGAGAGCGCGCTGAGAATAGATCCGTGGCCCCAGTGCACAGCAAGCGGTCTGGAATCCCAGCCTGTCCCTGTGGATCGGGCCAGGGAGATTCTGTGCATGACTGGAGGATCACCCACACAGCTGCCAGAACCACACATACACACACACCAGCACACTTCGCCACCTAGTTAGAGCCCTAAGGAGAACACCTAATATGTGGCATCTCACCTGTTTTCATGTGATCTCATGTACAGTACATGTGTTCACATTTACTGTCCGAATGACTAAATGTTATTTAGGCCGGACATTCAGTCAGACCATTGTTTCCTTTCAAAAATGTATACAAGAGGTTAATCGGTGTCTTTATTTAATACATTATCTAAAACTCTTTCCACGTACTTCGCTGTGACCTTCCTGTCACCGGCCCCGTTCTATTTCTGTTTATCCAACGTGTAACGCCGGACAGGCGTTTGGACAAGAGCACAGTAATACCTCTGAGATCAAAGTGGTGTGTGGCATGACGCTAACATGGAGTAATTTATAGATTCGGTCTGTGTCAGTTGCGTCGTTCCACTCTGCTAAACTCACGCACTTACTCTCGTACTCTCAGAGGGCACTGATGTCAGCACGTCCTCATAACCTCAGATTTATGTTTAAAGTCAACTAGCTGCTTCTCATATCTTGGCCCAACCTTCACTCTGTTATTGTATGATGTATGTAATTATGTTTTTGGCATTTAAAGCTTTCTGAACATGGATGAAAACACTAAATATTTGGTGTAAACGCATTGCTTTAATTGGTGGTGTCTTTGGGGAAATCACTGGCTGAATGTGATAGAGACGGGGAACAGACACTTGGTACACTGGAGCACGGCGAGCTCAGACAGCTGAAGCCGTCTCTCATCTCTGCACCTGCTCTGTTCTCCCTTGTGTCCTCCCTCAGAGAGGAAGAAAAAGAGAGAGATGGAAACTACCAGCACCTGCTGTGTGAAGAATATGACAGAACAAGAAGCCTGAGTTAAAAAAAAAAAAAAAATGTAATTAAAAAATTAAATAAAAATAAAATTAATTAAAAAGGCATTATTAGAAATAGTATTAGAATTTTTTTTTTTTTAGTTTTTAATGTTTTTAAAAGAAGTCTCTTCTGCTCACCAAGGCTGCATTTATTTGATCCAAAAATACAGCAAAAACAGTAATATTATGAAATATTTTTACAATTTAAAATTTTCTATTTCAATATACAGTACAGTCCAAAAGTTTGGAACCACTAAGATTTTTAATGTTTTTAAAAGAAGTTTCGTCTGCTCACCAAGGCTACATTTATTTAATTAAAAATACAGTAAAAAACAGTAATATTGTGAAATATTATTACAATTTAAAATAACTGTTTTCTATTTGAATATATTTGACAAAGTAATTTATTCCTGTGATGCAAAGCTGAATTTTCAGCATCGTTACTCCAGTCTTCAGTGTCACATGATCCTTCAGAAATCATTCTTATGCTGATTTGCTGCTCAAGAAACATTTATGATTATTTTCAATGTTGAAAACAGTTGTGTCCTTTTTTTTTTTCAGGATTCCTTGATGAATAGAAAGTTCAAAAGAACAGCATTTATCTGAAATACAAAGCTTCTGTAGCATTATACACTACCGTTCAAAAGTTTGGGGTCAGTAAGAATTTTTATTTTTTTGAAAAGAAATTAAAGAAATGAATACTTTTATTCAACAAGGATGCATTAAATCAATCAAAAGTGGCAGTAAAGACATTTATAATGTTACAAAAGATTAGATTTCAGATAAACACTGTTCTTTTGAACTTTCTATTCATCAAATAATCCTGAAAAAAAATATTGTACACAAATATTTTGAATAATTGTACACATTAAATGTTTGTGAAATATATTAAAATAGAAAACAGTTATTTTAAATTGTAATAATATTTCACAATATTACTGTTTTTACTGTATTTTTTTATTAAATAAATGTAGCCTTGGTGAGCAGACGAAACGTCTTTTAAAACATTAAAAATCTTAGTGGTTCCAAACTTTTGGACTGTACTGTATTTTCTATTCGAATATACAATGCAGTTTATTCACTCCACTCTTTTAGTGTCACATGATCCTTCAGAAATGTTCTAATATGCTGATAAACATTTATTATTATTATTATTATTATTATCAATGTTGAAAACAGTTGTGTACAATTGTCCTAGTCTCTGACCTCAAGAAGGGTCAGGACTAAAAGATCTTTAGGAGAAGGGAGTGAAACCTCTAAACACACAATATGAAGGTTGGATAATTTGGAAGAATCAAAGAATTAATTAAAGCATCCATACTACCACTGGTACTTGTAGAGGAGATATTTTTGAAGTAAACTGTTTTGGCTTTTCTCTTTCTTTTAGAGTTACTGGAGACAAAAACCATACGGCCATTCAGTTTCTCCTTCAACACCAGTGACTACCGAATTCTGCACATGGACCAAGACCAAGGCCGGCTCTACCTGGGCAGCCGTGAATATCTGGTCTCTCTAGACATGCAAAATGTCAATAAAGAACCCCTTATTGTAAGACACTATAGAATTATTGTATTATGGAATAATTTTCTCTTATTGTAAGAAAGAAATACTAAGTTGAGTTAATTTACTGTAGTTGAACCTTAACGCTTCCAATTATGTGGTAGTTTCATGGTACTTTTTTTAGTGAAGTATTTTTATTAAAAAAGTTTGTGTTTTCAGATTCACTGGCCAGCAACAGCACAAAGAAAAGGGGAATGTAAATTAACCGGCAAAGGTGGACAGGTACTGGCTGTTTTGAATTAGTATTGAATCATTTTGACAAAGAAATACATTCTTTGCTAAAACGGCTTGTTTTTTTTCTTATTTGTGTGTTCTCAGGGAGAGTGTGCTAACTTTGTGCGTCTGATTGAGCCGTGGAACAGGACTCACCTGTACACCTGCGGCACAGGAGCTTATAAACCCATCTGCACCTTCATCAACAGAGGCTGGAGAGCTGAGGTACATACACACACACACACACACACACACACACACATACACACACACACCATTATATTTACAGTAGGCTACAGCAGTGTTTATTTAGTGAAAGAAATAATGAACAAAATGTTGACAATTTTTTTTTGTATTTCATCAATAGCACTGTGTTGATCATAAATATGATCAATACAATAACAAATTTTTTTTAACCTTTTTAATCATTTTTCAACATGTTTGAGAATATATGGTTTGTGTGTGGCGTTATATAGTTTTACAGACATTTTTCATATTATTATCAAATAATATGTTAGACTAGAATTATTTACCAGTTCAGTCAGAGTTAAAATGAATTAATTTTAAATGGGCTAAAATGAATGAATGTTTCAATTGGCTAAATTTAAAGCACATTTTTTGAAAAACGATGAAAATGAACTCTTCAGTAGAGTCACTGTTATTACTCATATGGTGTGTGTGTGTGTGATTGTGTGTAGGAATATCTCTTCCGGCTTGTTCCTGGGTATGTGGACTCTGGAAAAGGAAAGTCTCCTTATGATCCCCGGCAGGAGAATGCAGCAGCTCTGATCAGTGAGATCTCTCTCTGTCTCTCTCTCCTGCTTTTCCTTCTGTCTCTCAAAACAAAAGCATGTAGTCAATCTCCAAAAAACACAACTGTGATTTTGAATTTTGCTCTAAAATACACTACTGTTCAAAAGAATTCTTTGATTAAATAGAAGGTTCAAAAGAACAGAATTTTTTGAAATAGAAATATTTTGTAAAATTATAAATGTATTTGCTGTGATTGTGATCAATGTGTCCTTGCTAAATACATTTATTTGATTTATTTCTAAAAAATCTTACCAACCCCAAACTTTCGAATAGTTGTGTATTTTATCGGCAAGATATTGCACTTTTGTTAAGTAAAAGTTGTATAATTGTTTAACTCTTTAGCGACCTTATGGACATTTTTGTCTTTTTCAGTTTTGTTTTTTTTGATCATTTTGCCTGTGTTAATGCTAACTGCATAAATTTTGGCTCAGGTGTGTATTTTTATTGAAATTTTACTATTTCACCCCCATTTCCTTTAAATACAAAACTATTTTGCACTAGTAGGTACAAAAAATAGTTCCTCTCAGGGCCTTAAGGACAAAAATGACCCCATTGAAACCCATTAAAATGACATTTTTTTTAATCCAGGGGCCATTTAACTATAAAATGTTACAGTCTCTGTTAATAGGCTTTCATTTTGTTGACAAGGCTTCAAAATAATTTTTTTTACTAAAGTTTGGCCCATAAAGCAAATATTCGCTTTATTTCTGATTTCTGCTTATGCATATTATAGAGCCAATTGGATAAATTATCCAGCTATAATTGTGTGGGTGTGTCGGTATGGATGTCAGGGTGTGGTTTGTATGTGTGTTATAAAAAAATTGTGTTTGTGTGCTTGTAATATTTGAGAGAGAAAAACTCTACTGCAAATCACAAATCTAACCACTGTGTGTACCAATGGAGTTTTGCTGGCATCTTATGGGGAAAATTTGGTACTGCACCCAAACAAAATCTTACTGAAAGCTCATTTTTTGAGATATCATCCTCAAATTTGGAACACAACTTGTTTAGATTTAATGGCTTTGGTTTTCTAGCAGTTTTAGAGTTCAGCATGTTTCATAAAATATATAATTTATATAAAATAATGTTCATAAATAATTTTCATAAACTTAAACCTTTATAACTTTTTTTCGTTTCAATTTTAATATTTTTTTCTTCAACAGTAATCTGCCAAGGGTCTTCTTTAAAAGAGACCAAACCTAAGTCTGTGCTCCCAAGTTTCAAATTTTTATGACACATTTTTATAATACATTTTTGTCCACTATGGGCCTATGTGTAACTTTTTTTTTTTAATTGACACACAAGGGTTAAATCTATAAACACAAAGGTTTTGGCACCTGATATACAAATAGAAATTTACTCCAGAAATATCTATGAAGTTATTATTTTTAAAAGTACTTATCTAGTGAACTTGATTGACTGCAGACATGGAAATGTATTGGCCAAAAAGTGTGGGAACTATTCCGTTAAGCACTTCTACTTGTATACAGTATAAATTTATCCAGTCGTCATCCATCTTAATCTATCTCTCTCTCCACATTACACTCATTCTACTGTCTTCAGATGGGAACCTGTATGCTGGGGTACATGTGGACTTTATGGGTACGGATCCAGCCATCTTCAGAACCTTGGGAGACCGTCCCGCTGTCAGAACTGAGCAGTATGACTCCCGATGGCTGAACGGTACGATATGAGCAAAGGAGTGAAGGGATTAAAATAAAAAGACAGACCGGTGTCAAATATTATCCCTTTATCTCTTTACAAATCTCTTTATCTCTCCATCAGAGCCGGTGTTTATAAAAATCCAGAAGATTCCAGACAGTGCGGAGAAGAATGATGATAAGCTTTACTTCTTCTTTCGGGAGAAGAGTTTAGATGCTTCTGGGGGCAGCGCTCCGAGCGTCCTCGCGAGAGTAGGCCGAGTCTGTCTGGTGAGAAAATCCAGATGCTAGACACAAGTCTACTTAAGCCACACTCTGACTTAATAATCAACTTTCATGCAAATCAGTATTAAATCAAATGAACCCAAGGTTTGTTTAAAGTCTACTCTTTTATCCGTGTGCACTGCCTTCAGAATGATGATGGAGGTCAAAGGTCATTGGTGAATAAGTGGACGACTTTCCTCAAAGCAAGACTGGTCTGTTCTGTGATTGGTGCAGACGGTGTTGAGACTTACTTTGATGAACTCAGTATGTATTCTTCTCTCCTCTGAGATCACAACATGTCCATGATCAGCTCTGTGTTTGTCTCTGATGGCTGATATTTGTTTGTTTTAAAGGGGATGTTTTCATCCAGAGGACCCATGATGAACGGAACCCCATCGTGTATGCTGTGTTCTCCACAGCTGGGTGAGATAATCTCTCATACAAACATCTTAAATACTTACACTTCCATTCAAAGATTTGGGCTCATTAAGACAGTAAAAAATTATTACGGTGTTAAATAAAAATAAAGTAAAAAAAGTAAATAAGCAAGGCATATGCAGGCTTTTATATATGAATTGTAAAAATAAATATTACTAGGAAAAAAAAAGTTATATTCCTTCAAATCAGTGTCTATATTGAATATCTTTTGTTAAATTAGTTATTATGCCAATGCTGTTTCTCTCTTTTCCTCTCCAGCTCTGTGTTTAAAGGCTCTGCTGTGTGTGTGTACTCAATGGCTGACATCAGAAATGTCTTCAATGGACCCTTCTCTCACAAACATGGTCACAACTATCAGTGGACACCCTACACTGGCAAAATCCCCTACCCTCGCCCGGGGACTGTAAGTATTGCTAATGAAAACCAGTTGTATATCTTATTGTTGATTCTTTGTTGTCATCTCATTCTATTTTGCTTTTGCTTTTGCTTTATTGTTTAGTGTCCTGGAGGAACGTTCACCCCTGATCTCCACACCACTAAAGCCTTCTCTGACGAGGCTGTGAACTTTGTGCGTGCCCATCCGCTAATGTATCAACCAATATATCCGATACACAAGCGCCCCCTGGTGGTCAGGACTGGAGTTGATTACCGTTTCACCACCATTGCTGTGGACCTGGTGGATGCTGTGGATGGAAGATATGAGGTGCTCTTCCTGGGCACAGGTTAGACATTTTTGACCATGTCAGATTCTTTCTATATATAGCCGTCGTGGCTTAATGGTTAGAGAGTCAGACTGGTGCCCTTGGGCAAGGTACCTAACCCCCAGACGCTTTTCAGGCGCCACAGCAAAATTCATTACTCACTGCTCTTAATGTGTGTGCACTAACTTGGATGGGACAAATTCCAAGTATGAATTACCATACTTGGCCTTCACATGTCACTTTAACTTTCACTTAATTTGCACAATTATAAAAAGATGGCCAGTCTCATTGCTTTACTTACGATTCTCCTTGAACTTTAGATCGTGGAACAGTCCAAAAGGTGATTGTCTTACCAAAAGACATCAGCACAACAGAAGAGCTCATTTTGGAAGAGGTTGAGGTTTTTAAGGTACAAAAATACAGATTTTTCATTACTTTTTGCTGTTACATAATCTGTTTGGTGGAAATGACTCTAAAAATACCATAATGCATGATTTTATGCATGATGATGCTAATTTATCCTTCTAAATTTTTTTTAGACTCCAGCAGCTGTCAAAACTCTGAAGATTTCTTCTAAAAGGGTAAAAATCACCTAGTTTTAATTATCTTACATGCATAAAACCAGTGTTGTTTTAGTGTTATTAATATACTCTTATAGTTTTTGTTAATATTTTGAATTAGACTTTATATTTTTCTGTTTTCATTTTCATAAGTTTTTGTAAATTAGTTGTTTTTTAATGTCTGTATAGTTTTAATTTATTTAGTTTTAGTTATTTTAGTGAAATGAAATGAAATGAGAAGTGGTGCAACTAGCTGAAATAGGACCCACTTTATATTAAGTGGCCTTAACTACTATGTACTTACATTTAAATTAATCATTTGATACAATGCACTTATTGTGTACATACATGTTTTTACATTGTACTTATATTTTAAAAACACCTGCATGTAATTAAATCTGTAATTAATTTCTGTAATTACATTTATAATTACACTGTTGACCCATCCCTTAACCCTTACCCCTACCCTTAAACCTACCCATACCACCAAAGCTTCCCCTAATCTTACCCGTACCCCACCTCAATGGCTGCAAATGTGTTTTGCAATTCAATATGAACCCAATAAGTATATTGTACTTATTTTTTTATGTAAGTACATAGTAGTTAAGGCCACTTAATATAAAGTGGGACCCTTTAATAAGCTTTTTTGATATTTGATGTTCGAAATGTAACACCTACAAATCAGTACCTGATCTGGAAAAAAAAAATCTGTGCTGTTTGTTAAATGTTTTCTCTTTCTTTTTACAGCAACAGTTGTACGTGTCCTCAGAAAGGGGTCTTACCCAGGTGTCCCTGCACAGATGTGCCGTTTATGGCAAGGCTTGTTCAGACTGCTGCCTGGCCAGAGACCCTTACTGTGCCTGGGATGGAGAACACTGCTCTGCTTTCACCCCGGCTACCAAGAGGTCAGAGCACATTCATTTACCCCGACAGGTGGTCCATGATCCTAACTGTGTGCAAATGGCTATCTAGACATCATTAAGAGCCCATTTTTATACTGATCACACTGTCAATTAATGTATGGCAACCTTTGGATATTGGTCTTCAACAGAGCTACTGAACCAATACAATTACCAATACAGTAATTGTAACCAATAGAGTTTATTTCACAGTGACAATAGTCCATAAGCTTTTAACCACAACCATCTGTGAATGAATCCTTAGGAGAAGCAGAAGGCAAGATATCAAACACGGAGATCCCTTAAGGCAGTGCAGAGGATTCAACGCTAAAGGTTTGTAAACAGCCTTTTATATGATACTGAATAACAACACTAGAGATCTTCAGAAACTTGAATGTGGCCCTTCTCTGATGCTCTCAGTAGAGAAGCGTCTGAGGGAGACGGTGCAGTTTGGGGTTGAGGGGAGCAGCACTTTCCTGGAGTGCCAGCCGCGGTCCCCACAGGCCACTGTCAAATGGCTCTACCAGAAGGATGGCAAGCGAAAAGCAGTAAGACTTTCATGTTACCATTATCACTTTTTAAAGTGATAGTTCACCTGAAAATGCTAATTCTGCCATTATTTACTCACACTATACAAAAATTCTGTATAATTTATGGAAAAAAGCTGTACTTTCCAGAACAGTACCATAAAAATGTGGCAGCAACATTTTAGGTTTTATGGATATAACTTGAATTTACAGTAGGCCTACCAAAAAACAAAACAAAAAAAAACATATTTTATTAACCGATGTAATGTTAAAGGTGCCATACAAATGGAAAATTGAATTTACCTCGGCATAGTTGAATAACAAGAGTCCAGTACATGGAAATGACATACAGTATTTACATACTACTTATGTAAATCTCATTTGTTTAAAAGACCTCCGAAGTACAGGCGAATCTCAACATAACGCCGACTGCTACGTAACAGTCGGGATCATTAATATGTACGCCCACAATATTTGCATATGCCAGCTCATGTTCAAGGCATTAGACAAGGGCAGGCAGTAACGTCTAGAGCAGCACAGCTGAATCACATCTGTGTGAACTTTGTTTATGCTGTTTAAGGCAGTTGCGAGCTTGTGGGCAGGGAGCACAAAGATTTAAAGGGGCAGCAGCCTGAATCTGCGCATTTTTAATTATGCCCCAAAATAGGCAGTTAAAAAAATTAATTTAAAAAACTCTATGGGGTATTTTGAACTGAAACTTCACAGACACATTCAGGGGACACCTTAGACTTATATTACATCTTGTGAAAATGTGTTCTATGGCACCTTTAAGGCAGTTGCGAGCTCGGGGGCAGGGAGCACAAAGATTTAAAAGGGCTGCAGCCTGAAGCGGTGCATTTTTAATTATGCCCCAAAATAGGCAGTTAAAAAATTAATTTAAAAAAATCTATGGGGTATTTTGAGCTGAAACTTCAGACACATTCAGGGGACACCTTAGACTTTAGACATATTACATCTTGTGAAAACGTGTTCTATGGCACCTTTAACATACCAACATAATGAAGTACTCAAATCTGTTTTGTACATTTTATAGTAGACTGACAACCACTGATTTCAATGAAAAACCATCAAATGTGAAGTGTCACACATGGATGACTTAATCTTTTTCACTTCCAAAAACTTACATTGAATTGCATGAAATGTCCCATTAGATTAATTAGTTTTTCACTGTGTAGAGTAAAGGAACTGACCATTAAACATTTTTTTTACTGTTAAAATTACTATAATCTTTTACACTGCACTCATATCATTCCAAACCTGTATGACTTTATTTCTTTTGTAAAACACAAAAGATGTTTTGAAAAAAAATGTTTTTTTTTGTTTTGTTTGTTTTTTGTTTTTTTGTCAATACAATGAAAGTCAATGGGATCCAGTGTTGTTTTGGACCCCACTGACTTTCATTGTTTCAACTGTTTTTGTCCATACATTCTTTCAAATATCTCCTTTGTGTTTCACCTCATTAATTTAGAGGACATAAAAGACTCCTTTTCTCTTTCAGCTCAGTCGAGACAAAGAGGTCTTGAAGACCGGGCATGGCATCCTGCTGAAATCCCTCGCCCAATCGGATGCCGGCCTTTATCACTGCCTGGCAACCGAGAACAACTTCAAACACACCGTGGCACGCATCTCCCTACGGATCCTGGACCGGGAGATTGTGGAGGCGTTGACTGAGTCGGACGTCTCTGTAGAACCAGAGCACCGCCGCCACCATTCCCATTCCCATCACCACCTTCTACCCCCACCCCCTCCCCCTCAGTCCAATCCACCTCCTCTCCAGCTCCACCCGCAGCCTGAAGTGCGTCTCATCAACCAGTACTGCCAGTCCTACAGGCAGCAGATACAGAGCCCACCACACAAAGCCAAACGCAACAACCGCAGGCACACAGGAGAACAGGAAGAGGAGGAGCTACAAGAGAAGTGAATGGAACAGCATCTGAGACCCTTTTGACCATGTCCCATCCATGTGCCACCTCATTATGTACTTCCTCCAGGCAAACTCCTATTCAGTCCCTTTTAATAAAGTGATTTATTAGTTATTCATTTGATTCATTAGATGTATCAGACTGTGTCTGAACTAAATTGATTTCCATTTTGAGGTACAGTTTGATGCACTTAGCTTCCCTAACTAATATAAATCTGGCTGTGATGTGCTCACTTCCATAGGTAGCGTTAGCGTTTTCTAAATAAATTCCTTAAAACGTTCAGCCACACCAGCAAAACTACTGCCATATTATGTAAAATATAAGCTATTCCCTTTTAAGATTCAGTACACAGATGACTGCAGTGTAAATACTATTAGAAACATTCAAAAATATGTTTTTGCTTTGCATTATAGAGGCATCAAAAGGTGTTTGGGGTTGGATTTAAAGAAAACACAGATTCAGTTGGGCGTCTCTAAACACCCAGAATATTAAATACAGCTTTGGAAAAAATGTTCTAGTACATTTGAAGACGCTTGGGAATGCATATCTGCAAAACTATAATTATAGCACAATATATCTTGCCATCATTTTCACCACTGAAGTTTTTACTTGGCATTTGTAGTTTTTTTTTATAGTGTTTTCCATTGGAAAGTCCTTTGAAGAACAGATCCATTTGAATGGAGGACTAGGACTGACAATTAAAAATAAAATGAAATGTGTATATATATATATATATATATATATATATATATATATATATATATATATATATATATATATATATAATATATTGTTTTAAAATATTTAAAACAAAATTGGAAAGTGATTTATTCCATTTTTATGTTTGAATTAATCATTTTTGTCATTTTATCTTTAAGTGTCATTTCTAGCATTTAATTTCTGTATTATTTGCATTGTTAAACATGTTTCAGATAAAACTTCAGATTGATTGTGAATTAAAAATAATTGAAAATAACAATATTGGTCATTAGATTAAAAAATACATTTAAAAATGTATCAAAATATGTATCTAATACTAAAAATATATATTTAGTCTTCTTTTTGTAGTGGAACAAGCTCCTCTAAAATGTCCAGGGCAATAAACCAATCATGTTACAAATCCTGAAATTAGTGTTTTATAGGACAAAACAGCGGACCAAAATGAAAGTCACTGGATTTGCGAAGATAAAAATGTTTATAGGAATTATGCATCAAAATCTCTCCCTTGTAATGAACATAATCTGATATAGCTGTAGTGTGAAAAGCCTCAATATGTACTTCACATTGCAGTTTTGAAATGTTTCATCTTTGAATGTGAAAGCAACCAAATACGAGTCAGTTATCCTCTTGTTTTGTCTTGTATTGTTCGTCGCCCAGCAAACGGAGCTTCCCTGATTTGAACTGCTGTATATAGATACAGTTTTTCAGTCTGCTCTCTTCTATCATTGACTCTGATGATAGTCGGACCACTAAAAACATTCTCATTCTCAATCCATAATCAAAACATGTTGTATTCCACGGTTTGTCAATGGTGATATGTGGTCATGTTTTTTGCTCGTGTATAAACACAGTATCTGTGCTTTGTGTTGTGTGACAATGACACATGTACATAGAAAATGTATGTATTCGACTAGTCACTGGTCAGGATTAAATCTAACCTCCTCTCTTTCCTCATCTCTCCCGTGACACTCTGTCTTTCTCTTTCTCTCACCCACACCATACAACATATTTATTGTGAGAGTGTACATATTCATGTGAGTTGTGCTCTTTGGTGGTGGGACAGGGCTGGTTTTGATGGAAATTGTCGTTTTATGTATTGCTTATAAACAGGACCAGGACACATAGAGAGATGCTGAGGAGAAAGAGGTAGATGTTTTTGGAGTAACTAATAGTATTTTAACATTGAAACGCATTTAAATTCACCTTGGGGTTCTCAAGAAAAAATAAAATAAAAATGTAACAAATTTTTGAGGGGCACACAACATAATTTATATTTGCAGAGTTATAAGCCAGAAATGTCTACCTCTTTAAGCACTTTCTATGGATTATCACTTAGCACCAAACTAAAGGACAAAGGCAAAATGTGTTGTATAATTTTCTTCTGGAAACATCTACTTTGTCTGGTCCACTAATGTTATTATTTTGAAAGGATAAGAGACCGTTTCTCTTCATTGGATGTTGGAGGCATATTTATAATGACTGCGTATAAAAAGCACTCAATGAAGCGCTCTGTGGTTTCAATCCCAGACATGTTATCTTGTCTTGAAGGGTGAAGAACAAACAAAGAAAAGTCCAAACCACATTTCTTTCCTCTCCACAGAGATGTTATTGTGCAGAATGACATTTGAGTCGGTCTCTGAGGAACTTTAATGCCACATAGACTTCCTTTGTCCTGTTGTGTCTTTCCTTTGGTGTTGGCTGTTGAACTAAACAGAAACTTCCTAAATATGGTTGCTTCTTGAATATTTCCTCTTTGTATTTACAGATGTTTGTGGAGGTTTGTGTTAATGTGATTGTTTGTGATAAATATTATTTTATTATCATGGTATTCTGGGGTTTGGGAGTCCTAATAGGTGTTTTTTAAAAAGCAATAACAATAAACTGCTGTTTTCGTTTTTATCCAGTTTTTTCTGTCTGAACACCTGATATGTTTTTATTTTGTATTAATATAATACATTCAATTATATTACAGGTATATTATATGTAATATTATTTTAATTATATTTCAAAAATATTTTTAAAACATTACAAAGATTACATGAATACTTGTACTTCCACATTAGTCCTGTAGGGGGAGGTCCTATGCGTCCCACAAATTTACAGAACACACAACTTGATATATCTTACCTTGGCAAGAATAACATTATTGGGTTTGTGGTTAAGCGAGAGAGATTTGGAAAAAGACCGTTGTTGAGTTAAAAGTATGCACAAACAGAAGGAAATATCCAACATAAAGCTGTGGTTAAGCTTGGCGGTCCTACTGTTTGGATGAAATCTAACACCACTCCTGGTTTGGCTCAACTGAAGTTCCTTCTTCCTGAATGAACTCAAAGTGAACTACTGCTGCATAAAGACAGACCAGTCTTTGAAACAAGACTGAGACAAACTGCGAAACAGGCTTGAAATCTAGTCATTATCAGAGTTAGCTTTATAGAATTGCTTTATTGGATTTACAGATGTTCAGATCATTCAGTGCAACTATTATCTGGAATAAAAGATTTCAGGCCTATTAAAAAAATGATTTCCACTGAGCATCAACAGATTTAGATGGAAGTGTGTGAATCGAGCAGAGAGAAGCATTAATCGTCCCATTCATCCTCTTCCTCTTCATCACCCCCATCATCGGCTTCATCATCTGAAGAAGGCAAAGAAATATAAAATACATCAAAATTATTATAAGAACCAGTGAATTACTAGCACATGAAAATAGTGTTGGAGTAACACATTATAAAGTAACACGAGTTGCATAATCAGATTACTTTTTTCATGTAGCTAGTAAAGTTACTAAATATCTGAGATACTTGTTCAAATAAGTAATGCAAGTTACTTCGTTTTCCCATTTATTAACTCACACCTCTCCTGTAAACTTGTTGAGAGAAAACAGGAGTGAGATGCAGAAGTGTCGTTTGCTGTGTAAACATTTTGGTTGTAGTTGTAGACTAAATGTGAGCATGCATTTACTCATCTCAAAAAACATTGAATAATTAAAATTGAATGACCACAATAAATAAAATGGTTAAATAATCAAAATGTACTTGATGTATTTAAAGGAACACTCCACTTTTTTTGAAAATAGGCTCATTTTCCAACTCCCCTAGAGTTAAACAGTTGAGTTTTACTGTTTTCGAATCCATTCAGCCGATCTCCGGTTCTGGCGGTACCACTTTTAGCATAGCTTAGCATAGTTCATTGAATCTGATTAGACCGTTAGCATCGCGCTTAAAAATGACCAAAGAGTTTTGATATTTTTCCTATTTAAAACTTGACTCTTCTGTAGTTAAATCGTGTACTAAGACCGACGGAAAATAAAAAGTTGCGATTTTCTAGGCTGATATGGCTAGGAACTATACTCTCATTCAGGCGTAATAATCAAGGAACTTTGCTGCCGTTCCATGGCTGCAGCAGTGCAATGATATTACGCAGCGCCTGTGAGCCCCTGCTTGCACAGGGAACGTGCCTTGCAACCATGGAAACGTGTGTGAGAGACGCTGCGTAATATCATTGCGCCTGCTGCAGCCATGATACGGCAGCAAAGTTCCTTGATTATTACGCTGCAATGAGAGTATAGTTCCTAGCCATATCAGCCTAGAAAATCGCAACTTTTTATTTTCCGTCGGTCTTAGTACACGATTTAACTACAGAAGAGTCAAGTTTTAAATAGGAAAGATATCGAAACTCTTTGGTCATTTTTAAGCGCGATGCTAACGGTCTAATCAGATTCAATGAACTATGCTAAGCTATGCTAAAAGTGGTACCGCCAGAACCGGAGATCGGCTGAATGGATTTGAAAACGATAAAACTCAACTGTTTAACTCTAGGGGAGTTGGAAAATTAGCCTATTTTCAAAAGAAGTGGAGTGTTCCTTTAAAGCTACAATATGTAATTTTTTTCGCCGCTAGAGGTCGCCTATTCAAAACAAAGGTGTTGCTTGATGAAGCCGAGTTTGAGCACGGATTCTTGGGAGATGTCATCTTCACCTCACAGCCGGTGGAAAAGAATCCAGTGGGAATCATATTCATGGATGAGATTATTAACGTTACTGTAGTATGAAGCAGGGCAGGGCGAGTGCTGTTGGAGCTGAATGAGGCCGCTGGAGCAATTGCCAATGAGAGACCAGCGCGATTCACGCTTCGCGAGCAGTGGAGCTTTTATTATGCCACAGTCGCCACTTCCGCTTCTTCCGGTCAAGCGTATGAGGTAACGCAGCTCTGTTTATCATATTAGAGACATTTGACTGTGTTGAAAATGATGTTATAACATTATTCTGTGCCTTCACTCAGATGCTGCTTTGAGACACTTGTTGCACACTGCAGTAAGCTAGATCGATTTTAAGATATCATTAAAGGTGCTAAAGAGGATGTTTTGTTTTATACATTTTTGCAATATTACTTGAAACTGTCTTTACTAACTGATAAAAGACTATTTATTAGGTTCACTGAAAGGAATAATATTAATATACATCATCTGTGCACGAGGTAGGGCCTTAAAAACATCAGCCAATTGTTTACGCGATCATCACGTAAACAATTGGCCCTCTGGCTTGTCAATCACTGCCATGATTGGCCAAGAGGGCCAATCCACGCATGTCTCTCACAAGGAACGTAATGGCAGTGATTGACAAGTCAGAGGGCCAATCGTTTACGCGATGATCACGTAAACAATTGGCTGATGTCTTTTATCAGTTAGTAAAGACAGTTTCAAGTAATATTGCAAAAATGTATAAAACAAAACATCCTCTTTAGCACCTTTAATAAATGCTGGGTGGCTTGTGTTGAAAATGGCATGCAATTAATTTTAAAACGTATTGTATGATGGAGAAAATGCTGTATAAGCTAAATGACAAAGTTTTTCTCTGAGGCATGGTAAAAGCATGGTACTCTCGGAAAATCAAGAAAACTAGATTTAAACAATAAGACAACGTGTTTGAGCTATATAACAGTAATTCATTTTCTGTCTATAAATGTAACCAAACAGTTGTTCCCTTGTCTAATAAAATATTATATTAAATATTATTATATTATTATAAAATATAATATAATATTAAATATAATATAATATTATTATATTAATATTATATTAAAGTGTCTTAAGTTTTTCCATGGTTTCTACAAAATAAAACCGGAAATAGAGGGTAACACAAATATGACGCCATTGATACATGTCCCGTAACCTTGGTTAAAATCGCGATTTTCTCATGATTTACAAATAGTTGGAAACATTTGGGATATTGTAAGTACTCAACTGAACAAAATATATAACACTGGCCTAGTGGTTTTTGGATATTTCACTGCAAAAATGTCACATATTGTGCCTTTAATCTCACATTATTAGCCAGTGTCTTTACTGCTGACCTTCAATGATCCAATTCAACCATCCTAAGCAAAAATGAATTTAGATAAACGTCACATTTGTGTTTCTTTTTCTTTTTGCTGAAGTAAGAGTGTACAATTTTCTTCTCCTGCGTCCTTTTCAGCTGAAAGCTCTACTGTACAGCTGTGAATTTGCATTTCCTTCAGCCTGAGGTTTATTCATTAATTGCTAACCACGAGTCGTCAATAGGTTATCTTTTACAGGTTGAATTTGTAAAAGTGAGAAAAGCCCCTTTATAAAATGCGTTACCTGAGGAATGGATAACTTTACTCCTTTTCTGCATCACCATCATCAGAGCTCCCACAATTCCCTCTGAGGACTCATCTTGAGCTGAAGGATTAGGGTCCGGGGATTCAGACACCTGAGATAAACACCATATATCCATTTAAAAAGTGGTTATTTACAAGTATAATGCTTATATAATGAACAAAATGCATTGCGTTTGTGTAAAAATGTCTCACGTACATTCTTTAGCACACGTCCACGACGAATTTCCTCCAGTAAGGTTCCTCGTCCTCCTCCTCCTCCACCAGAAGGAGGAGGAGGAGTTGGAGCGGAGCTGCCAGGGCTAATGGGAATGTTAGTGCCTGAAGAAGGTGGGGGTGGGGGAGGAGGTGGGGGCGGAGGTGGAGGCGGTGCACCTCCACCCATAGGTGGAGGAGGTGGCTTGTGACTGTGGCTGGGTGGTGGTGGCGGGTGAGAGGCTGGCGCTGGAGGTGGAGGTGGAGGGCCAGAGCGGCCTCCAGGTGGAGGTGGACCGCGATGCGGAGGTCCAGGACTGCGTGTAGGTGGTGGAGGGCGTCCGGGTGGGCCTGGGACCTGGGGTAGCCCACCACGGGGCGGAGGAGGTGCAGGGGCAGAACGAGGACCTCCTGGGACCAAAATTTTTGAATAAGTCCAGCATACATCACCAGAGAGAAGTCGTTTCATTGGAAGATTAAGTTTTAACATTTTGATAAAGAAATTACAAACTAAATTATACATGCACTGATGAATCGCTCATAATAAGATCAATAGGATCCATTTATAAATTAAAACCTTTTCATGCTGATGACTTCTTATCAAGGTCAAATTTCAGAATCAAACCTCCAAATATTCCACACAGAGTTAAATGGTAAACAAAATGTAATTTTCATTTTTAAATGAGCTTACCCTGTTTCCTCATTTCCTCTTTTACTGCATCCAGCCCTCCAGACTCCTCAATGAAGTCATAGATTAACTTAGATGTTTCTTTATCTGCCAGCTGGGCATCACTGATACCAGCACTGTTAAACAGTTTCTTTAGGTCAGGGTCGAGATTGTTGGTCTAGAGGGGCAAAAGTCAGTGTTCATATAAATGCTACTTTTTTAACTTTAGAAATGTTGTTTGCTATATACGAATCAATTTATGTGACTAAATTTGCTTTATGCATTAAGGAAAAAGGACAATTCTTACATCAAAACCAGAGTTTGGATCCCACCCAATATGAGTGACGTGCCTAAAAAGGATAGAGAGGCACAGACAGTATATCAAACAGATAGAAAAACACAAGGTGAATGTCCAACTTATGGTAAAACCTTCTTACTTGAATCCACTAGGAGCTCCAATATCTGCCTTAGTGAGCCTTGGGCCTTTCTTCTTTCCCTTTTTGTCTTTTTTGGAGATTGAAGCCGGTGCAGGGGTCGGCACTGGGGTAGAGCGGTACCTCGATGCAACAATATCTGGGTTCTGGATGTCTACTGTGGGCATTACACTTGGCTGTGAAACTGGACCTGATCAACAGAGAGTTGGTTAAACACATGTATTTATCAATACAGTCAGACCATGTGAACACTTCAGGATGAATTATAGAGTTAGTCAGAACGCCAGCTTCCGGGTTCTGCGTTCTGACGTAGAACCTGGAAGCGCTGCAATGTGTGTACAACGTCAACTGCGTAGCAGACTGACATGGAAGAGAAGAAATGGTTGAACAAAGCCTTTATTTTTGTTTGTTTTTGCGCACAAAAACTATTTTCGTCGCTTCATAACATTAAGGTTGAACTACTGTAGTCACATGGACTATTTTAATGATGTCTTTACTACCTTACTAGGCCTTGAAAGTGGTAATTGTGTTGCAGTCTGTCGGAGGCCAGATAGTTTTCAGATTTCATCAAAAATATCTTGTGTTCCAAAGATGAACAAAGGTTTTGTAGCGACATGCGGGTGAGTAATTAATGACAGAATTTTCATTTTTGGGTAATAACCCTTTAAAGAGTTCATCCAAAAATGAAAATTCTGTAATTGTTTATTGACCCTCTTGTTTTTCCAAATCTGATTGACTTTCCTTCTTGTGCTGACAAACGCTGGACATTGGACCCCACCAAATTTCATTATAGAAGAAAAAAACACTGGGACATTTTTTAAAATACCTTCTTTGTGTTCCACAGAAGAAAGGTGTGGGATGGCGTTATGTTGAGTAAATGACATAATAATGACAGAATTGTAATTTTTGCGTGACTCACCATTTGTTGGAGGGATTTGTTGTAGTGCCCGTTTTTCTGTTAATCAAAACAATAGTCTGAAAATGCTAATTTATAAATTAATATCAAGTGTATGTTCAAATTGAAGACACATACCTTCAGATGGAGCATGCGGTCTTTTTTCTAAATATGCATGCAGGAAAAGACACAGGACATACTGATAAAATACTCTGTTTTATGTGTAATC
This sequence comes from Chanodichthys erythropterus, assembly GCF_024489055.1. Taxonomy (NCBI): domain Eukaryota; kingdom Metazoa; phylum Chordata; class Actinopteri; order Cypriniformes; family Xenocyprididae; genus Chanodichthys; species Chanodichthys erythropterus. The sequence goes on from NC_090229.1 coordinate 16,982,323, forward strand.
ATCTTAGCAAAATTCATATAAAATATGAATAAGAATGACAGTAACTGACCCTGGCGGTTGGATCTCTGATTAATCTTCTCCTCTGTGACGTTTCTGAACACTTCAGCTTCTGTTTCACAGGCAAAGTTCAAACCTACTTGACAGTCCTGAGACACAATTAAAGTGCATTTAAATACAATATATGAGATCTCAGATTGTGAGATTTTGATTTTGAAGAGGAAAAAAAAATCTGAAAGTTTTAAAATCAATTAAAAACTTAAAGTACACATTTCTGATTATGTCTGATTATGTTTGGCCTAGTTCAAGACAGTATCTAAAAATGTTGAGTTTGCCTTGAATCTGAGAATTTTAAAGGAGTCTGTACCCACATCAGCTGCAAAACTGTGGAAGAACTTCATTGGACAGGAATATGTCATCTGATTATACAGCTCCTGCTCCCAAATCATTTTACCTTCCTGGCAAACATAATTAAATGAAATGAAAGCACACATAAATACTTATCAAAGTCTAAATGCTGCTACCACAATATGTCTTTGTGAATCGAGTTGAGTTGAGCTGCTATGACTCAGAACTCAAAGCAGAAGTGTATCTTTATTTAATTTCAGCCTGTTTGGTCACAGGTCATCTTTGGCCATTTGGCTATTATATAATCTCAGAAATGCATAGAGATCATCTCTATCTGCATAGATATAGATGTGCTTAAACATCATGCATATAAATTCTGATGAAGTAAAGAGCAGTTTGTTAATGTTTTTTTTTTTTACACTATAGATTAAAATCAGAATCTCTAACCTTTATGTCATAGAGCCGGATGAAATATGAACGCTTAGGATTGTCCTTAACGAAACACACGACTCCTGTATGTTGCAGACTCCATTGGGTCGGACTGTGAGGTAGAGCCATGTACAACTGAACAACTGCTGTGGCCATGGTCTGCACACACACACACACATAGAAACACAATAAACTGACATAAATGTACATTAATAAAAGATGAATCAGTGAAGTATTACAATGAAAGCTAGAGCAAAGACATCAGCATCTTCTACAACAACAGGAAGTGGCCTCATAGAGCATTTCCTGTCGTTCTCCAGTTCAACTTTGCAGTCGCATACATCAATCGTCAATTCAAGCAGGTTAACAGTATTGTCAAATGTACATATGGAAGAAAATTAATAATGATTTTATGATATTAGTGTTTTTTCTGGGGGGAAATAATTGCAAAATAAAAAAAAACAATGGATTAAATAGTTTAGCTGTTACAACAAATTCTGTCACAGGTTGTCATAGATATGTTTTGTGTACAATCTCTCTCTCTCTCTCTCTCTCTTTTTTTTCCATTTTGCACACAGGCAACAAAAGAACTTGAAAGGTTGAGTGTCACTTTGACCTTTAACTGACATCAACAGTAACAGCTCTATTCTCATTTGTGAACTCTGCACCATGTCTCTCCTTTCAGGACCTTCTCTTTTATACCCGATTGATTTCTATCCCCGAAATCCTTTGTGGGACAGAATGCCCATCTATGATTGGCCTTCTAATCAAAGTTACTTCACTCACCACACATCTCCTTCCTAGCAGCTCCAGCAGGCGATCATTCTCCTGGCTGCTGAGGAGAGAACTGGGCATGTTCTCCAACCCTTTGGTTTTTCCTTTACTCATCTCTCCTTGATGAAATGGGCAATCAGATCCTAGGACTCCACGCCTGGGGCCCCTACTCGGCCCACAGTACCTGCTTGAATCCTTTTTGAGACAAGCAAATGATTCGAAGGAACTGTTGCTTCCGTGTTCTAATCTGATGTTAATGCAGCACAGCAAAAGAGAACAGGAAGAACAAAACCACTGCGTAGATCTGCTCTCAGAATGCCGTGGACAGGCACGTGTTCCTTCATACATATAAAGAAGGAGGAGCACCAACATACAAATACAGTACCAGTCAAACCTTTGGAAACATAATAATGTTTTTGAAAGAGGCCTTTTATGCTCACCAAGGGAAGTGGACAAAGTACACAACTCTATTATTAAGTGCATCCACTACTGGTTAAATATTACTTTATTACAAGTGAAAGTTGTAAAGGCAGATTTTTACTTAAGCAAAAGTACAGAAAAGTACATTTCCTTTTTGTTTCATTATAAAATGTTTAATTGATTTGATTTGAATTATTTAGTTTGAATGATTCAATGACTCATAAATACTTTTACATCATTACTGGATGAAACAGCAGCATTTTTGAACGAATCTCTTAAATGATTCAATGACAGATACATTTTTTATAAAGTCACTTGAAATAATGTAATCGGTACAATCATTGTTTCAAGAGTTAAGTAAACTGTTTCATACCTATACATGATAACAAAAAAATATAAAAGTTACACAATATTAACTTATTTAACTGTCTTCTTCCATTTTGCCATTAACTTATCATCAGTGTTCAAAAATTATGGGACGACACGTGACCCAAGGGAGATTCTTGATAGGTTGTCAAAAGAGAGAAAGAAAAAAAAAAACATGATAGAAATGTAGTGGAGTGAAAAGTACGATATTTCTCTTTTTTAAATGTAGTGAATTTAAAGTCACAATTTCCAGAAAAATGATACTCAAGTACAGATAGGCCTACTCAAAAAGTGTACTTAAGTACAGTACTGAAGTAGACCTAAATGCACTTCCTCACTGTCCACCTCTGACCAAGTCTGCATTTATTTTATCAAAAATACACTAAAAACAGTAATACTGATGAATATTAAGAGAAATTAAAATAACCGTTTTCTATTTTAATAATTTTTATAAACCTAATTTACCCCTGCGATGGCAAAGCTATATAATAATATATACATTTACCCCCGGTTTCACAGACAAGACTTAAGCTAGTCCTAGACTAAAATGCATGCTTGGGCCTTTGTAACTGAAAGTAACTTGTACTGACAGATCTGAAAATATGTCAGTTCCACTGTTTTGTCTCAAGATGCACACCAGCAATGTTTTTTTTCTAGTGAACGATTATAAAAGCTACTTAAATATCCTAATTGAACTAAGGCTTAATCCTGGCTTAGGCTAAGCCCTGTCTCTGAAACCAGGCCATATAGAATTATATTCAACTTTTCAATAATTTAAGATTATTTAAAACATTTTAACATGTTAAAGATAAAGAGAAAATAGGGAATGACCAGTAAGAAGCGAATACTGATCAGAGTGATTTCTTATGTAATAAGGGATCCAATAAATAGATTTTATAAATGACAATGTACTCAAACCAAAAAATACACAAAAAATAAATACATACATTGCATTTTTTAATACTGACCACACAATTTTTATTGAAAATGGCATGGCAAAGTCAAAGGCCAGTTCAGTAAACCAACAAACAAATGTAAAAGCAGCAGAAAAAGGCACTTATTCAACTGCCAACTCTCTTTGGTGTTTGTGTTTCACATTGGAACTGCCAATCTTTAACCTCATACAATTTTTGCACCTGTTTTCTAATTAACTAACAAACACAGTCATTGAAAGGAGGTATTAATTTCTCCTAAAACATAATAAATAGGCATTGCAGAACAGTTGGGAACTTGGAGAGGAGGGGGGTTGCCATCCTTTTAATGGTCTTAGCAATGGTCTGGAGTGCACACTGTGAGTAGGTCTGCCATGAAATCACTTTCAAGCTTCACATTGTCTCACAGTCTACAGGGGGATCAGGATGAAAATTGTTCTTTTTTTCTTCATTGTTCTTTTTGTTGTTTGGTTTTTGGTAATTATTGGCGTTTTGAGTAAAAACTTTTAAAAATAGTAGTTCTAAAACTTTAATTTCCAGAATACAGGATTTTAAATCCCAGATTTTCCATGTTTTTTTGTTTTTTTCAGTGTGGACTTTTGGGTCCCACTTCACAACTTTTAAAAAATGTGATAAATTATAAATCTTTTCTCCAATTTGTGTGATTAGGGTTTATTAATCTGGTGTTGTTTTTTCGCCCAGTCCTATACAATTACTTTTCTAGGGACATTTTACTTTTACATCAATTGCTCTGAATGAAAACTGAATGAAATATAAATATAGATGGGCTGGACAATGTATGATACCATATACTATTGATAGATTGTGACTGATCGATGGGTACATGACATAATTCAATGAATTCACAGGTTAGGTTTTGTTTGCATTAGATGCGTCACAGTGATGTAAGCAATGTAAGCACCTTAATTGTAGTTATCCATCTGTTCCTGTTCCAACAGATGGCATTCCACCCCACTGCACCACGAAATACTGCAACTGTACGTACCTTACATTTGTTTGACAAAATAAAAGATATCCAGCAGGAAAAAAAAAAAAACTGAAATAATATAAAGCTGATTGTCTTTTTTAATTGTAGTACAGTTTTATCACACAATATTTCATGACTAATTTTTATTCCAAACTGAAATATATATGTTTTTCTGATCAATTTCATAACTTGAATTTCAACAATTTGATTCTCGGATTTAAAAAAAAAAAAAAAACGCTGAGATGATGTTGAATTTTCTTATTATAAGCAACATTTTTGGATGAAAAAACTGAAAAAGGGAAACATGTTTCAATTTCCCTAGTATTGCACTCTGGGTCTATGGCTTGGATTTGATGGGGACAACAGAACAGATGATAGGTGATGAACATGTTTCCTAGTCTCCATCAGACAATAAAACAAACCTCTCCAGTCATTTATTTTGGCTTCTGCTGTATCTTTTTGCATTATTTTAAAGCTATTTAGCGGGCTTCCATCTCCAACACAAACATCATTTATCATTACGAAGCCTGTTTCTAGAAACAGCCTCAAAATTGCATGACATTTCTGTTTCCCCCAGAACTCCTCCACTATGAAACATCATAGGATTTATCCATTTTATTTTCAAAGATGACAGGACATCAGTCCTTTCCTTACTCAGTGGGATAACAGATCTGAGGTGAGTTGGGTCCAGCCTAAGTGATGTTTTGGTTTCTCTCACATTCAAGAGAGAGAAGGGGTGGTGGTGTTCCTCTAAGAAGGCTTTTTGGACCCTTACAGTATTGTGGTTGAAGATCAGTGACCTCCTCCACTTCGATTCTCTCCGTAGACCCAATCCAGTGCGATGAACGTCAAGCTCATGCTCATAAAAATGAAGCCTAGCGCAGTGAAGCAGGCAGCCTGAAACACAAGAGCAGGAGGAGATACTTTTGATGACTAAGAACATCTGACTTTTATTCAACCGTAATGTGTACATTAAATCAAATTCTCTTGTGACTTATTTGTACACCACGTTGATTCAAAACAGAGAATAGAGTTTGGGACTTGCCTGAATTTTTGGTCTTGAGTTCATTGGCTCGGTGGAAACGATTCGGATGTAAAACAGACCTGGGAGGATGAAGATCAAGCTTGGAGCAGAGGTTGCACCTATGAAATGAACAAAAAATAAATGAAACTTCTACAAGAAATGCAAGCTACAATAATGTTCTTTTGCTGCATTGCACTGGTATTTTTCTTAAGGTGCACATCTACTATTTTTTTTATATACTCACCGATGATGCCGAAAATGTCACGAATGTTGGGCACAAAAATGACGAGCAGATTGACAACAAAAAGGAGACACAATGCAATAGAGATGTGACGCACCCAATGGAAGGGCTTATCGGGGAACAGAAGTTGAAGGAGGGCTCTGCGAATCTAAAAATGAATACGACAAAGAAATCAAAGTAATTATCTGCCCTGCATAAAAAAAATCTCAACAAAGGAAAACTCCACTCAAAAATGAACATTTTCTCATTTACTCACCCTCATGCCATCCCAGATGTATATGACTTTCTTTCTTCTACTGAACGGAAACAAAGATTTTTAGAAAATTAATCAATCTCTGAGAGTCCATATAATGCAAGTGTATGGGACCCCCCAAAGTTGACGCTTCAAAAACCACACAAACTGAACATGACGGTAATCCATAAGACCCCAGTTGATGAATCAATTTCTTCTGAAGGCAAACCACAGTTGTGTGTATGAAAAATACTAACACTTTAATCTTTTTAAACTATAAACCAACACTTCTTGGCCAACAGTCAACTCTCACGTGACTTTCTCCCTTTCATTCTTAATTACAACCCACCAAACCCACTGCAAACTTTAGGGGGTCTGTTAAAACTCAATGGGCTCAGGGGAAGCAAGAAAGGCGTGGACTCCCACTGTAACTTTACCTGCTGGAGTTGCTGTTGGACACTGTTACTTTAGAAAAACTAGGGGGTTTATACACTCTTTAATGCCACATTTTGTAATATTTGCGCTGTTTAATTTTTGAAATATTGATTATTTTCGCATCCAATTTTTTTTGTGGAGGCACTAACTCTCTTGCCTCCTCCTCGGAGGAAATGCCTACCATACATTTGCATTACATGAACTCAGAGAGATGTATTATTTTTCTAATACTCTTTGTTTCTGTTCATCTGAAGAAAGAAAGTCATATACCTCTGAGACAGCATGAGGGTGAGTAAATGATTTTTGGGTGGAGTATCCCTTTAACATTTGACAGTATGTTACAGGATAGTCTTATCTTAGAAATATAAAAGCAGGAAAGCTATTCAGAAATCACCATATAACCACTGTCAATAAAGGGTCTCATTACCGGGAAGAGCACAACAGGAACAGTCAGAGTCACGGCCACCAGCACGGCCAGACGCACACAGAGGATGAGCGTGTCCAGAGGATCCACCTTGCTGTAGGTGTGTAGAAGTTCTGCCTCTGTGTTTACTGAGAGAGATTAATATATATTGAGATTAACTATTATTTCCAGATGTTTAAATTAAACACACACACACACACACACAAACAGATATAAGTTCTATTCTAAAAGCTAAAACACACATTGATTATTTTGAAACAAGTATTGCAAAAAAATGACAGTCTAGCCTGTAAACAGATAGCATCAGTGATGCCTCGCCTCTAAAGTCAGGTTGTCACAACACAATTTGATGATTACATTTCCTTTTCTTTTAATAAAGGAAATGATTGTCTTTGTGATAGTATTGTATGAATAGCAACTGAAAGTAAATTTTATGGCTGACATGCAGCATTGTACAGAATTGTGCTTACAATAAAAGGTGAGGTAGCCAAAGATGGCAGTGAGCAGATACATGACAAACATCCCCAGGATGGACACGTTGGCAATGGCCTGCATGCGTCTCTTTGTGGGACTAAAGGTGTCAAAACAACAATAAAGGAGATTTACTTTTGACTTATGTTTCCCTTCTTGCAACAAAGAAATACAGACATAATTCATATGTACTGTATGTATGTATGTGTATATTTATAAGAACAGAATTTATTTGAAATAGAAATCTTTTGTAACATTATAAATGTCTTTACTGTCACTTTTGATCAATTTAATAAATCCCTGCTGAATAAAAGTACTTTCTTAAAAAAATAAAATAAATAAATGTTAGTGTATATTACAACTGATATACAAGTGTCTATTAAAATAAATAAAAACTGTTTTATTTTCAATAGTCACCACCATAATTATTAGTGGTCATGAATATTTTCACAGAGAGTGTGTGCGTTCTTAACGTACTTGCGCAGCTCGGTGTAGATCGGCAGCACTTCAGGGTGGCATACAAAAGCGAAGGCCAAGATGGGAACTGTGTAGGCTGTCTGCAAGACAAACAGAGTAAATGAAATTACACAAAGCCGTGTCTGATCTCATGTAATGAGGCAGTACCACACTTATGTCATCATACTGAAAGCAGTAGTTGCTTGGTAACAGTATTTCTATCTATGTACTGAGCATTTCCTGTCTGTTAAGAGCTATAATGACAATAGTTTGTCCACCTGGGCTGCAGGTCATAAAGGGTTAAAAATGATACTCAGAAACAAACTTCCTGAATAGATTATTGCAATGATGAAAACCATTCCTAACCTGCTGATTAATGGTGAAGTATTTAGCTTCACATTCACCATCAATAGATATGTTCTCAGCAGTGTGGTTGGTGAAACCATCAAAAGGACAAGGGATATTGAACTTCTTATAGATGACCTAGGAAACACAAACATAAACATAAAGTAAAAAAAAAAATGGAACAGACAGAGTTAAACCAGAGAGGTTTTGAGTGTTCTTTTGATCTTTTTTCAAAAGACCTCACAAAGACCGCAGCATTAAGTCATCAACACTTACTGAGATCAGGAAGAAAACCATACATGTCAGAGAGAAGCCACTGGTATAGCCCAGGTACCCTGCAACAAACAACAGACATTATTCCAAAAAATGTAAACCATATTATCGCCTAGTTCTAATCTACTAAATGCGACTATAAGACTTAAAGGGATAGTTCACCTAGAAATGAAAATTTGATGTTTATCTGCTTACCCCTAGCGCATCCAAGATGTAGGTGACTTTGTTTCTTCAGTAGAACACAATTGATGATTTTTAACTCCAACTGTTGCAGTCTGTCAGTCAAATAATGCGAGTGGATGGGAACTCTATCAATAAGAGTAAAAAAAAAACATGCACAGACAAATCCAAATTAAACCCTGCGTCTTGTGACGACACATTGATGTCCTAAGACACGAAGCGATCTGTTTGTGCAAGAAACCGAACAGTATTTATATCATATTTTATCTCTAAAACAGTGCGAGACATCACTGTTGTTGTCAGAGCGCGATCAGACCTCACTAACCAAGTGCTGAACACAGTTGGACATTATGGTGTTTTAGAGGTAAAAAATGATATAAATACTGTTCAGTTTCTCGCACAAACAGATCTTTTCGTGTCTTAGGACATCAATGTGTCGTCACGAGCCGCAGGGTTTAATTTGGATTTGTCTGTGCATGTTTTTTCAAATCTTATTGATAGAGTTCCCATTCACTCGCATTATTTGACTGACAGACAGCAACGTTAAAAATCATCATTTGTGTTCTACTGAAGAAACAAAGTCACCTACATCTTGAATGCGCTGGGGGTAAGCAGATAAACATAAAATTTTCATTTTTGGGTGAACTATCCCTTCTTATAGTCGCATGAAGATGGGCTGCATTATTTATCACACAATACACGCTTAAATGTGATTATGAAATCGCAAAGGCTATGATTATTTTTTATGTGCAGCCTGTCAATGAAGCATGGCTCTAAATGCTAATCTATCTGAAAGCACTGCGAGTTTGAGTCGCTTATAATGTACATCTGAAAAAATAAAACACGCGTCAAACATCTTTCCAGACATTAGAAGCATTTATTAACATCTTGTCCAACAAAAGACAACATTTAATAACATGTTTTTACTCCAAACTCAATTCATAACGACAGTTAAGCATCCTTCTGTGAGATGTTGTGGCTTCTTACGCAGAATAATGCAGTCGTGTGTTTATTAGTCAATCTTATGTTTATTCAGCTACAATGGTAGTATGATGACCATAGGAATTTACTGGAATGACATGTGTTATCTACTTCTATGGCAAGGCATATTTGGAGTTTCTGCGCAAGAGCGCCATCTGGCTTTCAGATGGAGAAGCACTTACTACCGATCACAGAGCCGTACAGCTCTGGCAAGCTGTACATAAAATAATCGCAGTCTTTGCCGAATCGTGTGCAGTTTAATCAGGATAAATCGTGCAGCCCTAGCAATTCGTATTGTAAAAAGTGCTATACAAAAAAAATTGACTTGACTTGATTCCAGCACCAGTTCACAGTGCTTTGTTGCAATTTGTTTTGGGTTACAAATCAGTGCTCTCAACAAAAATTAAGATTTGTAGATTTTAAAACATATTATACCTAAACCAGACACAAAATGTTCTTTAGAACATCATAACATCATTCTGGATTCCACTGCAGGACTCTACAGAAAAAGCCATGGACTCTTTCAAATGTGTGTGTTAGTAAAGCAGTGTTTTACAAGTCAGAGGAGGACAGTATTAAAAAAACTGGTCATGGGACAAGCAAATAGGAAGGATGGTGGATACACAACCAGTACAAAGCAGAATGGCTTACCAAGCTGTCTCATCAGGGCAAGTGGCAAGATGACACAAATGGACACAATGACAATTAGATAGTTGCCATTCAGGAACCACTCACTTAAAGCAAAAAATAAAGAGAGAGAGAATACAGAAGATGAAAAGCCAGCCTACTCACCTATTGGAAGGAATGTAGCAAATGTTTATGGAGGATTTGGAACGCTCTGAGGTTGGAATGCACCAGTAGTTACCTTGGATGACCCAAACATTTGATCTAATTCTTGGCTAGATTAAATTAGACTCATTAGGAAAACACGGGGAGAAGCATATGATTGTGTTTCTCACCCACTGCTATGATGAAGGCCAAGGAAAGCCTGAATAACCAGAGGTAATTCATACTTCACAATGAAGAGGTAGCTAGACATAGCTGAAAGATAGAGAAACGGATACATCATACACAGTTTGGTCATACTGACACCCATCTAAATAGCAGATGCACATTTTTATTATAGTTTACACATAGCCATATTTAATATTTTGCACTGCAACATTTTATACTGTAAAAGATGTGTCAGAAATAAATAAACAAGTATCTACAGTACAGTCCAAAAGTTTGGAACAACTAAGATTTTTAATGTTTTTAAAAGAAGTTTCGTCTGCTCACCAAGGCTACATTTGTTTAATTAAAAATACAGTAAAAAACAGTAATATTGTGAAATATTATTACAATTTAAAATAACTGTTTTCTATTTGAATATATTTGACAAAGTAATTTATTCCTGTGATGCAAAGCTGAATTTTCAGCATCGTTACTCCAGTCTTCAGTGTCACATGATCCTTCAGAAATCATTCTAATATGCTGATTTGCTGCTCAATAAACATTTATGATTATTTTAAATGTTGAAAACAATTGTGTACTTTTTTTTCAGGATTCCTTGATGAATAGAAAGTTCAAAAGAACAGCATTTATCTGGAATACAAAGCTTCTGTAGCATTATACACTACCATTCAAAAGTTTGGGGTCAGTAAGAATTTATATTTTTATTTTTTTGAAAAGAAATTAAAGAAATTAATACTTTTATTCAGCAAGGATGCATTAAATCAATCAAAAGTGGCAGTAAAGACATTTATAATGTTACAAAAGATTAGATTTCAAATAAACATTGTTCTTTTGAACTTTCTATTCATCAAATAATCCTGAAAAAAAAATATTGTTCACAAATATTTTGTACAATTGTACACATTAAATGTTTCTTGAGCACCAAATCAGCATATTAGAATGATTTCTGAAGGATCATGTGACACTGAAGACTGGAGTAACGATGCTGAAAATTCAGCTTTGCATCACAGGAATAAATTACTTATGTCAAATATATTTAAATAGTACACAGTTATTTTAAATTGTAATAATATTTCACAATATTACTGTTTTTTACTGTATTTTTAATTAAATAAATGTAGCCTTGGTGAGCAGACGAAACTTCTTTTAAAACATTAAAAATCTTAGTGGTTCCAAACTTTTGGACTGTACTGTAGATCCTTGTTTATTTATTTCTGACACATCTTTTACAGTATAAAATGTTGCAGTGGTTCCAAACTTTTGGACTGTACTGTATGTTGCCAAGTTTAGAGAGCCAAAATATATTACAATACTTCTGGCAGGACAAAACATTTGTTACTAGTCTTAGAGGGAACGTTATGTAACATAGTGCCACTAACATTCTATGCACAATATCTATTCTGCTCCTAAATCACATCACTGTATTTTTAAAGGCTTTATAATACTTTAAAAGCCTTTATAAATATACATTTTCATGGTATTTATTCAATCCTACTAACATAACAAATTATAGAGAGATACTGTTTCAATCTAATGGATAATAATAAATTATAATCAGTATAACTGGACCTGTTTAAAGTGTTCAAGGAAAGAGTCAGAGAAAAAAAACTATTTAGAAATGAGATCAGAACCAAGCCAAAGCTTCAACATACCACCAATGTTGTGTAATGTTATGACGAGAGCTGCCAGTATTTTTCCCGGGTGTCCAAATGCTCGTTTACCTAGTTGTTCATAAGCGCGAATACCTGTACGGACAATATTACTGGTTAGTAATTAATGATTTAGCCTCAAATCTCATATGTAGCGGGGTCCAAAAGTCTGACACCACCAAATATCACAGTTAAAATCTAATTACAACCTGGAAATAATCAAAAAGCTTTAGACTGAAAGTTTTCATTTACTCAACTATTCATCATTGTCATAAAATCAAAAGGGTGACGCAAAAAAACTGAGACATTCTGAAATTTAAATTGAATTAAATACTGTATTCAATTAGAAAACAATGCAAAATCGATGTATTGGTCCCAGAGCAATTGTAAAAAGTCTCTTTTTATAACAGAAGCATTTTAAATCATGTTTTAAAACATGAACACAAAATCTCCTGAATCGGTCGTACCCACAACCCCTGCGCTCCTCAGCAATAGATGGACAGAGTATGATGACAAGACAGCAATGCAGGTCAACAAGACCCTGTTAAAAACAAGCAGAATACACAAAACATAAACAAGTAAATGAACAAAATGTCTGTCACATCAAGACATGAGACAAGAATGTGAATGAAGATTTGTCATAGTAAATGATCAAAGAATTATATGTTCAATACATCATTAGTTATTGATCATTCAAATGGTTAGAAATGTCACACATTTTCAAGAAAAACTCTGCAGACCTCCAGGACATTTACTTAGTTGTGAAGAATTTGAGGTGCATTCTGGAATACTCACAGAAAGAGGATGATACCAGTGTTGGACATGGCGTAGGACAGTCCCAGAATCCCACTACCCATGATAGCATTGCTAAGGTTGAAGACAGACATTCCAAATGACGTCTTTCCTTCAAACTAGCAGGAAAAAAAGACAATAAGCCAGAAAAACAACAACCACAGATACCCTGGAAATAACTTATGACTGGACGCTTTATTAATATGAGCTGGATGGGATGGCACTTTGATTTCTGCACTCACATCTGTAAACTGAGGGGGTTTTCCTCCATCACTCTTGTGTGGCAAAAACTCCTCTCGTTCAGGTGACTCTCTAAAACAAATAGACAAATTTAACCCTTTTACCTTACAAGATGGCCCCTAAAATTATACAAACTGATGTGCTTGATATTTAAACAACCCAGGCCGTTTAAAATACATCACAAATGATTTCATTTGATATATAGTACACAGCTGATTTGTTCAACCTGTATGGAATGCATTAATGTGACCATAAATCCAAGATTATTTCTGTGTGCTAATGAGGTGAAGGCTATGCTGTGGTATGCTGCTAAATTTCTCACTCCCTGGAAAAAATATTTCAGTGATGTTGCAATGCTCACATTTTCCATTTAGGTTCATTTTAAGTTTACCCAAATATTCACTTAAAATAAACGTAACTGCTTATGACTGTGGTGTTGTTCTGAAGATGCACATGGTGAAGCAACTGACTAGTGTGTTTGCTTCGCTTTTAGCATGCATCTGTGAGGCAACAGAAAATAGATGCGCAGTGACCGATTTAGCGACACAGGAAGCGTAAAATGTTTTTTTCTTAAAGAAAAATCACTACTAATAAATGACACATACCCTTCCTCAAGATGTTGAAAGTCTTGGCGGTGACCGTTTGTTAGTTTCTGAAGTTCCATGATGTATGTTTTCTTTCTTTTTCTCTTTTGAGCAGCAAAGGTTGTGAAGTGAGGAGTGAACTGTTTTCTCTACAGTAGATCTGCAAGGAAAAAAAAAAAGACAAATCAACATTAAAAAAAGAAGTTTGACTAAAATACTACAAAAGAATACCTTATATTGTGAGGCATCTAAAGCAGCATATATACAGCATATATCACTGTGCTTTTACACCGTTTAACTGCTTAGAGTTAGCATAAATCCATTTACAAAGGAATTACAATTGCAGAAATAATGTTATAACTTTCATATTTCAAATATGAAATGATCAATATTGAAGCCAGAAATTATGAATATGAAATATGAAAACAAAAATGAGAAAATTGTTTTTTTTTTTTTTAGTTTTTGAATTATTCTTTCATTTTTGAAAGTAAGGCTTCTTAAGCTCACCAAGACTGTATTTTTTTTATTGAAAATATTGTGAAATATTATCACAATTTAAAATAGCTATTTTATATTTGAATATATTTTAAAATGTAATTTATTCCTGTGATAACAGCACTGAATTTTCAGCAGACATTATTCCAGTATATACTCTGTTCTGGTAACAACAAAGAATGTTGCACCATTTACACAAAACCAAAACATACAATCAGAACACTGGTCATACACATATTGCACAATATTTGTACTATACTATACATAAACGTTGAAGCAATCCTAGAGCTACTTTAGAGCAACCACCTGAAGACCCTTAAATGCCCTCTTTTACCCTTTTTTCATATCCTTTCTGTTTAGACTCTTAATCCATAATATTCCTGAAAGTTATCCGATGAGAAACCGTGAGAGCTGTCAAGATGTAGCCAAGTATCCAGGAAACATGAGGTCCATGTGTCCATTTCTCACCACCTCTATTGTGATTGGCTCTAGGGGGACTCATGTTTCAAGAAGAAGAAAAGAAAAAAAACCCCAAGAGAACACAAGAATCTACGAAATCTGTAATTCTGGGTTTATTTTGGATTCTTGCTTTTAAATGATCGTTTATAAAGAAACAGCTTCCAGGAGAGCACATTTTTTAAGAACCTATGTGACGGGCATTTCAGACACCACACTTCTAGGCAAATTTTGTTTGGTACAACATGCCGTTCTCTATGTGTGTAAAATCATTGATGAATGAAGAGCTCTGGAATTAATGTTTGACTTAAAAACCCTGTGTGCTCTTTTTAATCATTACGTAACTCTACAGCCATTGTGTTCACCATAATAGTGACAGAAACCCTGGAAGATTTAGTAGTATACTTCTTGTTTTTGTGTTACTATGACACTCATCCCCAAAGGGGACACACATCCAATCTTTACTGACTGACAAGAGCAGACAAAACTGCCTCTGGAAAGACGCTACCTTTGGCATTCTGTCTTTTAGCAGCTGTTTGGGGATCCGTGTTATTTTACTATCATTGATTTTTTTTTTTTTTTCCTTTTAGAGGTTTTTTTATTAATTTTATTTCAGTTTTAGTTATTTTAGTACATCAAGTTAAACTAATGAAAATGAGAAATGTTGTTTTTTTCTATGGTTTTAGTTTTAGTTAACTATAATAACCCGAATTGACGTATGGGTGTGTGTAGTGGTTCTAGTGTGCACAGTATTGATTGAAAAGTGCTTCATTATTATGACTGACATCAGTCAGGCCATCACTAGTATGTTATACATTAACTCAGTAGTGGCTTGCAAACTACTAATGGTTCAGATGTTGAAATCAGTGGGATCTATTCCATATGGCAGGAATGATGGTCGCATACTCACAAACATAACAGCATGTGACTCAAACAGCTCTACTAAGAATGTTTCTTTCCGCATGTATGCGAATTCTCTCACAGTGTCTCAAACACGTAAGAAAGTGTAAATGGAAAAAATCTCTTTCCAATGCCAAGGTGAATCTGTCAGAAAAATGTAAACAAATATGAGATCAGTGTGTTTATAAGACACTGTGAAATGCTGTGGGTAGAAGCAACAAGGCGAATTGCTGTTGGAAATGAAATTCACAGTCACATTCAGCCCACAAGTTTGAATACGTGGCTCAAGCTTTGGAGGTTTGGATGTTTTCCAGCAGCCCCTGCCAGCTGTAGTTCCCAAACTGCTTTCCAAACCTTGTACCAAAAAACTTGATAAGATTTGTTGTAATAATTACATACAGCCAGCACATGGTGATTCACACCTTGGAATTTCCTCACACACAGCAAAGAAATCTGACAACAGAAGTACGATTATAAAATGAAAGGTGCTGAAGTTTAAAAATATAATATGTGAAACTCTGGAGTAATTGAGATTTTAGGGAATGTTATGAAATTAGAATGTTATTAATATGACTACATCGTTCAAGGTGTCTGGGACAAAATTAAATACTAATAAATGAATACTCTGAAAATTGTTTCACCAAGCCAATTAGCATACACAGCTGAGTGAATATAAAAGTGACACAAGCCTTCTAAAAGTCTGTGAATCTTGTTAGCCTCATCTGACTAATGAATTGCCTCTATATAGTTTCCAAGGTTTAGCATTCAGTTGCCAGAGATGTTGACCTTTTGTACTGTGGTCTGGCAAAATTCCACACTGTATGGTAAAAGTCATTAAAGTGTCTGACCAATCAGGCTGAATAGTAATTCTGTTATAAGTCTGAAGGCTGGCATGGAGAATTGCTCAATCTGTAATAAAGATGTATGCCTGCAGGCACACAATTAAACAATAATAAAGCATTGTGGAAGTATGTTTCTCATAATCTCATAATCATTATTTCTTGCTTAAACTCACTGCTAAAAGATTTACAGATTTTTTTTGTATAGTTGTTTATTAAATACAGAATAAATTGTACAGTACTGAATAACAGAAGTATAAAAGCCTGTATTTAACAGCATTAACAATCTATCTGAAAATTTTATATAATGATAAATTATGTACAACGTAAATGTATACAATTAAAGTACATCATAAACAATCAGTGTTGTTATTGTTATTAAACCTTTTTTTAATTGAAATAAAGCTGAAATAGAATATTAGATGTAAAACTTCGGAAATTACTTATTTTTGCATTATGTATTAATATTAAAAAATAAATTAAAGGTAAATATATATATATATATATATATATATATATATATGTAAAAAGCACATAGTAAAATTACTAAATTAAAATGAAAACTGAAAATATTAAAATATAAGCATTAATAAATATGGTCTATAAATAATACTAAAACAAAACAAAACATGCAGTATTCAAAATACATTGGTGACAGCTTGATCTTCTGAGATTCTATATAAAACAACACTTTAATGTTCAATTAGTTAACATTGCATCATACATTATGAACTAAAAATGGACAACACTTTTTACAGCATTTATTAATCTAGGTAATGTTATTTATTATAGCCTATGTAAACTATTAACATATTAGAACCTGCTTAATAGAACCATATTGTAACGTGTTACCAACAGCACAAACCAGTTTAGAGAATTACATGAGCTTTAAAAGCAATATACCATGTCACATTGCTGGTGGCATGAGTCATTGAGTCATATGTAAACTATAGGTTGAAACCAACTGGACAACATTCCAGAGGGGAAGAGTTCGTTAACTTGTTCTTTAGTCTTAAAACAGTACACAACTGATCACTTCTCAAAGGCTGAAACAATCAGACATGGAACGGATTCTAACTTGCATATTTCTAGAGAGGAAAGTCTTAATAAATGAACACCAAAAACCTTTTCATGGAAAAATCCCCTATAAATTATATCTGTCAGCTGCAAAACATCGCACAATGTATTTGCCAAGAATTTCACCCTGAAGACAGCTTGCCTACAGACAAGAGGAGAAAAAGAATCTCTCTGCGACAAGACCACCTCGTACGTACCAAGCACCACTCCCAATACCTGCCTGATCAAGTGTAAAATACTAGTGTGACCAGATTGGCTGTTACCTGGGGCAGCTTTCCTCAATGCAGCACTAGATGACTGTTTATAATCCTTCTGTGGGTCTGATTTTTAAATGCTAAATGTTGGCCCAGATAACCTTTCCGCTTAAATGTCAGGGAGTCACTGAGCTATTTGTTTAAGCTTCTTAGCACTCAGTTAAAACATGCAGGGTGGGTAGTAGGGACATTGAGGGGCTGGGAAAAAGAGAAAGAAAAAGAAAGAGGTGGGGGAGGGTGGCAAAGAGAGGTGCACTGTGACATCGAAAAACTACTGACCCTTTACCCCTACGAATAGTAAACTAAAACACACTGGTTCTCAACTTTCAGACTGCAGAGGAAAACAAAAAACAGCATTTAACCATATAATCATGCTCAAATAATTTAGTCAAATAGGATTATCATCTTGATTCATCCAATTAGCAGTTTTTTGGTGAAAATTAAACTGTCACCTAGTAGAAGCTTATCAAATTAGGCAGATGCCTACATGGTTGGTGTACATGACAGCTTGTGTGACATATATCCTCATCCTCAGAAACCATGGTAAAAGAACTATAAGGTAAAAGAAAATACTATGCATACTGCATTAAAGGCACAATATGTAAGATTTTTGGATTAACATTTCCAAAAACCACCAGAACTGTTATTTTAACCTGTGTAACGGGCCTTGTCATTTAATCACCTGTCAATGACATCATATCCGCGTTATCCTCGATTTTACTTCCATAGAAACCAATGAAACACTAAAGACGCTTTAATATATTGTTTTATTAGACAGGTGAGCAACTGTTTTATACATTTATCGACAGAAAACTAATCGTTGTTATATAGCTCAATGCAGTTAGCCCGATTGTTTCAGTATCTTGTTTTCTTGATTTACCTCGAGTAACATGTTACTTTAATCATAACATTAATCATATAATATGCATAAACAAAACAAAAGGGGCGGCAGTGACCCACTGCAACATACAAGAATGATAAAAACATGCTTCATTTACAGTAACATTAATAAAACTAAATAATACATTAGCTCATCCAGGAGCATGATTTATGCGTCGGATTGCTTTCCATCGGCTGTGGAGGTGAAGACAACAACTCCCATGATTCCACACTCATTCACGGCATCACAACGTGTTATTGTTTTAAATAAGCGACCTCTAGCGGCGAAACTTTACATACTGTGCCTTTAAACGTGCTTTGTGAAGTGAAATGTTGGTTATCGAAACATCAACATTTAATTTAGAAACTATAATTGTAATAATTTTGAATATTGTTTGGCAGTTTACGATACAATGAAAAATTTCTATTTCAAATAAATGCTGTTCTTTTGAATTATCAGCACAACTGTTTTCAACATTGATGATAATAAGAAATGAAAGATCATGTGACACAAGGATCAGCTTTGCTATCACATAAATCGCATTTTAAAATGTAATCAAACAGCTATTTTAAATTTGTGGGGAAAAAAAATCACAATATTACTGTTTTTATTGTATTTTTTTATCAAATAAATGAAGCCTTGGTCAGTGTGTAAGAACATAAAAAAAAACATTAAAAAAATCTTTCTGACCCCAAATTTTTAAATGGTAGTGCACTACACTTAACTAAAACTGTGACCAAATACCTTTAAATCGCATTTATAATGTTGCAACAATAGTTTGTGGACAAGATTTGGCAGGTTAGTATTTCCCAACCTCTATACTATGTTCAGCCATTTACCATCAGAGCTAAATAGCCATCTCTCCACCCATTCCACTCGCATTCCTTCATCCATTTCCTGTCGTTCAACTCTCATTCTCTATAGGCTCTCTCCCTATGTCAACATCTCACACTATTGCTATTTATTTTAAGGCCTTGGCTAGAGGTGTATTACAGTGCTTAAATGCTCTTTTTATGGCAGACACATAAGTGTACTTGCCCATACTTGAATTTCCAGAATATTCCCATGAGATAATATGATCCCTTCAGCTCAGAGGCCGCATACATCTGTGTGCCAAAATTCAGGCTCGATTGAACTCGTAGTAAGTTTTACTAATATAATAGCACTAACATATTTTCCACATCACTATGAATTTACTTTTAAACCCCAAAGACGCAAACAGTGGAAGTCAAAGTAAAAAACCAGGTCTGGTCATTGTTGTAGACCACACAATGCACTCGCTGATCTCTCCGCATGCTCATTTCCACTCCTGGGGCCATGTACATTCAATATGTCCAGGACATCCGTTTAAAAGAGCAACGGAAACCACTTGAGGTTTATCAATTGTGTGGGTCACAACTTCAGTGTCTACATTGTGCCCTCTAAAAAATTAATATATACACATTCCTTTTCATTTTTCACATGATAATGATTTCCTCTACTTTTCCTTTCAGATAACAGTGGTATGGTACATTGTGGGATTATTCATACTGTCTGTGAAGTAAACCAAAGCACTTTATGTGCTTCAAAGATTACAATACAACAGGAAGTGCTTCACCTGAAGTCAACAGCTAAAATTGTTTTAAAAAAATGACATTAAGTCACGCTCTCAGCAGCACAAACTCCACAAAATTAAATTGTTGTTCTTTCTGCTTAAATTTCACTTAGATTTCACAAAAAAATAAAGAAAATAGCATTAAACAACATTTTAAAGTTAAAGTTAACATATTAAAATACTTTCTCTACATGCAGAAACTATATAAAAAAAGCCATTTAAAGACTGAAAAAGGGTAACCACTGGTGTGCTATCAATACATTGCTCTGTTTGAGCATCCTGACCAACCCAACATATCAACATTAGCACAACCAATGGCATGATGCGACTATCTGCTTGGCTGGCCAATGGCAGATAAGGAAAATACACAGTAAAACTTGTTTTAAAACAGTTGCTGCTTCTAAAATCACATAATTTCAGAGTATGTGCTGAAATTGCTGAGGAATACACTGACTTCTCAATCATCGATAAATACTTTAGGTAGGCAGTTGTGCAGTATAAAAACATTACCAAGCATATCTAAAATGTCACCATTGTCCTTTGACTGCTACATACTAATAATAACAACCACAAAAATAACGCACTTGGGAGTTAACAAATATAATTTAACCATGACAAACAAGTTTCAACAACAAGTTTTAACAACTGCACTTGAAAAGAGTGGCTTACAGTTACAGTTCCCATGGCCTCATTTGGGATAGCAAAGTGTCTGCTGGATGCAAAATTGCCAGCAGGTGAACATCCAGGTATTGTGTAGATATACTATTTTGGAAAACCTAGTCATTTGACATGACTATACTGGTTTTCCCATACTATATAGAAGGAAAGCAAAGCGTATTCTGATGAATGATTCAAATGGCATAAAAAATTACACATTTCTGCTCCTCCATGTAACTTTGTAGCAGAGTTTAAAAAAAAATCTTTCTTTGCAAAGTTTGCAGATATCCCCAAGGCTAGTGAACAACCAAACTGATGTTACGAAGTTCAATGAGATTTGATGTCTCTTTCCCCGAATACATGACCTAGCTACTCTTGAAATGCCTTCACTAAATCAATCATTTTAACATACTTCTAAATGCATTGGGGTGTACCATTACACGTTGCGCAACAATTTGGATGTTTGGATATTTTGAGGTCTTCATAGTCCGGATTTAGTCTGAGAAGACTTAAATATATCCATGAATTGCAGTATATAAATCACTTTTACCTAGCAAATTATAAAAGAATTTGTGGAACAATGAAAAACTAAGAAAATATGAACATACTGCATGATATACTGACATCTAAACTAATGTTTATCAAGATTATTTTCTTACATTGTTATGGTAGTTCAGCTTGAAAGAATCATTCTATGCATGTAATCTATTCTAAACAAAAACCTCACAAAGAAAGAGTGACTTTGTTTTTTTGCTGATATGTTGGGTGGGTCAAAGACGTAGTAAAAGACACATGAACATATGAACTGCCCTATATTTCCATTAATTTATGTCTAGTCTGTGAAAGTCCAAATCAGCTAGTGGCCTTTTATATCTGGCTCGAGTTAATTCTAGTCTTGCGATCGGATACATGATACCCACATAACGTCATGTACAGTGTGCATAGAAAAGATTTTCCTTTGCAACTCACATGCTATTATCTTCAGTCATATTTAGCCATATTCTTTACCACAAGGGTGACTAAGGAGAAAAACAAATAATAAAACTCTTTTTTTTAATTGTTATAAAAAAGACCCTTGAAAATTCAATTAATTGCAATCAAAGAGCAAACTGTATGACGGACTAACAGCTTATAGAACACAATGAAAGCTATAATTATGTTAACAAAACTCTCCTAAGCCATTAAGCCTTTCCTGTCAACTGCAATCTGATTTTTTAGCCCATGTGCTCAGGCAGTACAACAGATACTCAGAAGAAAAAAAAGACTCTCTCACCCTTTTAAATGGCAGTTGATGTTTTCTCAAAGGCAGTGCTGGTGAAGCATTCTCTGAGAGCTTTTCTTGCTTGAGGTGTTGCTTTTTATCCCAGTTGTTAAAAGGTTAAAGTAGAGCCCAAAAGAGAAAGAGAGAGAGGACAGTGTGCTTTCACTGAAGGGAGTAAGGCAGGAGGCAAGGGTGGGAAGCACATGGAGGAAAAAACCCTGAAAGGGAGGGAGCTTCTCAATGCAGTCTCAAGTTACATGTGATGTCACGAACAACTAAAGTCACTGTTGAACTCTGTTAAAGCAGGCAACAGCATTCCATTCAGTGGCTCTTTCACACTTTCAGATCTGTTTGTCTCTTATTCAGCACATTGATGGAATGTCATCTCCACAAGAAGCTCCATATTTTGAGCTGGAAAAGACAAAACTTAAAATAAGTACCTTTTATTAAAAGGTACAGTTCACCCCAAAATGAAAATTCTGTCATTATTTACTCAACCTCGTGTAGTTCCAAATCTGTATGATTTTCTTTCTTCCTGGGAACACAAAAGGAAAATTTTAGCAGAATCTCTGAGGAGAAGAAGAAGAAGAAAAACATCATAAAAGTCAATCTGACTTTTAATAACATTACAACAATATTTAAGATGTTATTCACTGAGACAGTGACTCTCGAATTGCATTTGCATATGCACATTTTCAAATATGTTGTGTGAATGCATTGCGTCAAATTTGCATGGGTTCTCATGTCACATGACTAATCACCATACATCATGTTTAAATATGCATGCAAATGAAATTTGAGGACTGTGGCTTATAGGCAAGATTTAAAGTGAATAAAATACGTACATTTAAATAGTAGGCACACAAAACTATGATTTGGCTTCAGAATTGTTTTAATGCTTTTTCATCAGGAATAATGTCACTTTCTTCATTGTCTTTTGTAAATGTGTTTTTTCTGTTACTGATAAGTGTGACAAGTATTTCTTGAAGAGGTAATGCAAATCAAATAGCAGCTTACTTTTTCCTCTTCATGTCAAAAAGATGGACCATGCTGATGGGTGGAGACAATTCAGTATAGGCTAAAAGAAATGGATAAAACTCTGTAAATTATTATTGTTGTAGCCTAATACATTTTAATAGCCTGTTGTTTTCTGAAAAATATTTCAAGGAATAAAAAGGAAAAAAGTCTCTGGGCATTGTGTTCTGAATTCGTGTCGAGTTTAAGGATTGTTTAGTCTAGTAGTAAAAACCTGTAGTAATTACATTGACGATAAATGCATTCAGATCAGTATCATGTGATAATAATTATAAAGTCATGATCTTCGGATTTTCTCTCAAGCCTACAAAAACATCTCAAACATTTCAATTCGCTCCTGGTGGACAGCGCACGTGCTTACGCGTCGGTCTCGTCACGAGACCTGAACGCGCGGTGAATGTCGGGAACTTGAGTTTTATATGAGTAGTTCAGTATGGATGAGTGAAATATCTAAAACTTCATGTCCCATGGTACACTGCGTCGGACACTCCTAGGTAATGACTTCCTCTCCAGAAAAAGCAGATTTTGAAGAGACTGGGTGAAAAAAGCTGTTATTTTGACACGCCGTTTTGTTAGAGGATGTGGTAAAAAGCACTTTATGGTTCATTTGAAACTGCGTTTTGAAATGTAACCATGGCAACCGAACGGTCGTCCTGGTTAGCAGCCCTGCACAGGCTGTAGTGAAAGCGATGCTGAGGGTTAGCTGAAGCCTTATGATATTCATTTGCCTTTAATATTGTTACGGAAGACAGTCGAACAGCTATATCTGATCTCGTTCCGTGATGGAAGAAGTCGATAGGATTTTAATTCACTCTCTAAGACAAGCGGGCACGTAAGTATCCAAAACCTAACAGGTCTCTTCAGTTGTGACAAGTCATTTCCTCCCTCTTTGGAGTGATTTGCATCTTGGGACAATCCAAACTTATTTTATGTCCACGTCTGTGTGTTTGTAATCACCTCATCATCTTCCAGAGACATTGATGAGGATGTTCAGAGTGTGAAACAGTTCACCAGTGAGCTGATCGTGGAGGCGGTGGTGAGATGCCTGCGCGTGATCGACCCTGCGCTGGGCAATGGATTGTCCCACTCGCTCCCCCCTGGCATGTCTGCCCGCTTTAGACTGGGCATGAGCCTGGCTCAGGCCTGTCAGGTGAGAGACACGGTGCCTGGACGTCATTCTGTGTGCAGAAGTGAACTTGAGCCCTCACACCTGACTGAGTCAGCTGACAACCAGTGAAAATGCATTACTGGTGATGAATAAGCACTTTTGTTTTGTTTTTAAGTTTGAATAATTGTGGTACAGCTTGGACAGTTATACCTTGTATTTAAATTATGAATAACTTAAATGTTTTTAATGTAAAATAAATGGGTCCTTTTACTGCAGACATTTCTCCGCAGTTGATCTTACACCATTGCTTTAGTCTGTTATGATGTAATTTAGATAACCTTTAAATGTGACACAATAAAATAATTTTTATTATAGTAATATTGTTTACATATCATCAGTAATTAAAGGATTAGTCCACTTTTAAATAAAATTTTCCTTATAATTTATTCACCCCCATGTCATCCAAGATGTTCATGTCTTTCGTCAGTCGAAAAGAAATTAAGGATTTTGATGAAAACAATCCAGGATTTTTCTCCTTATAGTGGACTTCAATGGTTACAAACGGTTGAAAGTCAAAGTTACAGTTTCAGTGCAGCTTCAAAAGGCTTTAAACGATACCTGACGAGGAATAAGGGTCTTATCTAGCGAAACGATCTGTCAGTTAAAAAAAAAAAAATGTAAATGTATATGCTTTATAAACACAAATGATTGCCTTCCAAGTGGTTCTGCCAAAACTGCACTTTTGTATTCTTCAAAAAGCTTACGCAGTACTTCCTACGCCTTACCTATTCTAATTACGGAGCAAATGCAGCGGCAGTTACATTTTTTCCATAAATTGAATAGGGAAGGCGTAGGACATACAGCGTAAGCTTTTTGAAGAATATGATAATGAGGTTTTGGTTGAACCACTTGGAAAGCGATCATTTTGTTTATATAAATCATATACATTTAAAAAATAAAATCGAAAATGACTGATTTGTTTCGCTAGATAAGACCCTTATTCCTCGTCTGGTATCGTTTAAAGCCCTTTGAAGCTGCACTGAAACTGTAATTTTGACCTTCAACAGTGGAGTCCATTGAAGTCCACTATGAGGAGAAAAATCCTTAATTTCTTTTCGACTGAAGAAAGAAAGACATGAACATCTTTGATGACATGGGGGTGAGTAAATAATCAGGAAAATTTTATTTGAAAGTGAACTAATCCTTTAACCTTTTTTGCAGTTTTGTCTCATAAATAGTTAGTACCACACTCTATAACTATTACAAAGTAGAGACACTTTGTTTAATGACTCTGATGTTATTTTTGCTTTGATATATATGTTTAGGATGTGGGCTTTAAAGGGGAAATTGGCTACCAGACATTTCTCTACAGCAATGAACCAGAGATTCGCTCTCTGTTCATGTTTCTGGTTGAGAAACTGCCCAGAGAGAGTTCAGAGGCCTCTGACCAGCCTGCAGGTACTTTAGACTACTGATTTTTACATGTATTTGGCATATACTTGAAATGAAACTCTGAAACTGAACTCTGCATGAAATGAAAAAGCAATTCTAAATGCGTCTTATTGATCTTATTTTGAATGATTCATCCATGCATTTGTTCCTTTTATTTTGCACTCATAATTTTTAATCTTTAATCTTGATCTTCTGGTGAAAAAAAAACAAACTTCTGTCTGGTGACATTTAGTCCACTTAAACCCTGCCCCTTTCTTAAAATCAGCCTTAAAGGGATAGTTCACTGAAAAATGAAAATTTTGTCATTATTTTTTCATCCTCAAGTGGTTGTAAATCTGTATGAGTTTCTTTCTTCTGTTGAACACAAAAGAAAATATTTCAAAGAATGTTGTTAACGACACAGGTTGATGGCATCCATTGACTTCCATAGTATTTTATTTTCCTACTATGGTGCCATCAACTGTTTGGTTACCCACATTCTTTAAAAATATATTCTTTTGTGTTCAACAGAAGAAAGAAACTCATACAGATTTAGAACCACTTGAGGATGAAAAAATAATGACAAAATGTTCATTTTTCGGTGAACTATCCCTTTAAGCTTGCATTCAGATCTGCCTCCATCCAACCAATAACCGATCAATAAAACCAAGTCCCTATGTTAATTTTTTTATTTTTTGATAATTGCATTTATCCAAGTTTCACTTGGATTTACATCACAAAGCGAAAGAAAAGATCTGTCAATACTTACGTTTCTTTAACACCATGATTTGCAATGCAGATAGTAAAACTGAAATCAAGCAACTAGTTCTTTCTCAAAAAGTACGTAAGCCTGTTTTATCCATGGAATTAAAAAAGGCAATAGCAACTTTTTACGTCATAGTTCTGACCTTATTTCTTGCAATTACATGTTAATGTTGTGCAGTTTTGAGTTCTGAGAAACCTGTAACACACACCTTCATGAATACCAATTAGAAGGAGTAAAACTTGCCTGAGTATCTTTTATTCAGCATTCAGATCTTTCTCTCACAATAATGTCTGACGCAATAGTGATTTGCAGTGATTCACTTCATTAAATCTGGTATGACTCAAAGTTTCCATTGTAGATTTTCAACACCAGAGATGAGTTTTTGTCAGTTTAATAATAATAAAGTGGTGTGGTTGGGCTGTGTTCTTCATGCTGGGATCAAAGGCTAATGTGATTAACTAGAGTGTTAA
The DNA here is from genome assembly GCF_024489055.1 of Chanodichthys erythropterus. Classification (NCBI taxonomy): domain Eukaryota; kingdom Metazoa; phylum Chordata; class Actinopteri; order Cypriniformes; family Xenocyprididae; genus Chanodichthys; species Chanodichthys erythropterus. Next base: position 17,009,081 of record NC_090229.1, read on the forward strand.
TCTAACAGCTTAAAGTGCTGATTATGCCCAGCTTTCTTCAATAAACTAATTTTTTTCTCCCTCAGTTCTCCTACATTAATTCATTTAACACTCTTGATTGCATAAAACTTGCTTTAAAATGTTTAATTATTTTGGAAAAAATCCAAAGTCTACTTCAATTAATAGCTTGTTAACTCAATCATAAACTCAGTGGGAATCCGTGCAGACTGGTTCAAACTCACTATCGCAAACTCACTTTTTTCTCAGAACAGTTTGCTTGCCTTTGTGGCATCACATGCTGCTCATGATTATTTGATTAAATGAATATGTTTAATGAGGCTTGTCTCTCAGAATAGTCAGAATGTTGTCTACATTTTTATCTCCTCTCTTAGGGAAGTCTGCATTGTTGCAAAGAGCAATTGCTGCTCAAATTAAAGCGCAGTTGTCAGTGCCTTGGCTCCCTCCGTCCTGTAGACTCCCCATTCATCGAAAAACGCAGGTACCACAACATGCCTACACCTAGAAATCCAGGGCTAAGGCTTATGCAGCACTCTAGATTTTAAATACTTTGCTAGATTTTACTAATGGTAATGGTAGTTATGGTTCTCGGTGTGAACGGGCCTTTGCTCTAGTAACTCTACAAATATTCATATCATATATGGTTAAAGAATTTATACAATACCGTTTAAAACGTTTTTTTTATTGTTTTTGAAAGAAGTCTCTTATGCTCATTGAGGCTGCATTATTTCATTAAAAGTACAGTAAAAACAATACAGTTTAAAATAACTGTTTCCTATTTTATTACGTTTTGAAATGTTATTCATTCCTGTGGTGGCAAGGCTGTATTTTCGGCAGCCATTACACCAGTCATTGTATGTAATGTAAATGTATAAGCACAACACTGATGCTTATAGAAATGGTTAAATAAGAAATATTGTCATGATACATGTACAGTTACAGAGGTGAAACTGCTTCCAAGCTACCTAAGTAACTTGACAAATGTGTGCGAATCTAATTTCAGAGTTCCGGCCCGTGTCACAGTTTCCGCGCCCAGCCGCTGAGCCTTCCATATTCAGTGAAGGTCTCTTCCAGGAAACAGCCAAAAGGCATGCTCATTTTCATTTACTTAACCCAGCAAGCCCCCTTTGGTTTGGTGTGATATGTCTTAGACATTGTGGTATTGCCCTTGTTGCCACTTGCCCCTGAAGTGTGACCACATCTTTGGGGCATTTAACAAAAAAACGAATTTAGCTCTTATGATTCATTCAGCTAACATTGTCTTCGATGATTCTTTGTGAATTCTCTCAGAGATGCAAGAATACTGGAGGAATTATTTGCTGCCTGTCACCTCCCAGCCTTCCCAGCATGCCTCAGTGCCAGCGTCCCTCCTGGAGAACCACATCTCTGAACTTAGTGCCGCACAGGAGTGGGAGAATGAATGGAACAGCCAAGGCCTCCTGTCGAGACTTACACCTGAGGTTATTCTATTTCCCCATTCAAGTTTAAAGGGAGAGTTCAGCCAAAAATTTTAGTTATGTTTGTTGTTCAGTTATAAATTTGACATCTGTCCTAGGTATCCATATTATTCTCGTTCATAAATTTGTTTTTATTTTTTGATGTTCATTTTAAATTGTTTAAAATTCATTTTAATGATATTTATATTTTATTTTATTTCAGCTTTATTTTTTTAGTTTTCTTTAACAATGTTGAGTTGCGAATGAATGATTTGTTTGTTTAATCATAAAAGAATGGGTTGAATCAGTTTTAACGATTCATTCACGGCTGTTAGTTTCTCACAGAAAGCTTTTATATGATGATTTTTTGACAGCTCCACTCCTTATTCACTTTCCGTATATAGAAAAATTGATATTCTTTGCAGCCTCAGCATGACGTCTCTCTAGTACGAAGTCTAGGTTCCCTGTCTTGATAATAACAATAACACTAGCATGTAATTATTTTTGCTGCCGCCCTGTTTTCCTTCATGGAGTCTCTGTGGTAAAGGCATGTATCAACATGAGGCTGGAACACAGAGATGTCTTTCACACTAGTGTGACATTTAGCATGTATGTGTCCTGTGACTGTACTGCTGCCCTCTCACATCTCAGTTCCACATTCTCACCTCACCTGCCCTCCTACTTATACACTGGCCTATTGTCTGACCCCAAGACGTTCTTTAAGGATCCAGCACATATTTTATGTGTAAATCACAAGGCTTTATAACTTATTTCTTATTAACTTATTTCTCTTTATTGTTTTATCTGCAGTGCTTTGAGAATAGTAAATAGAACAGAAAATAACCACAGCACATTTAAGATTTATAGTTTATTTAAAGGTGCCCTAGAACTTTTTTTAAAAAGATGTAATATAAGTCTAAGGTGTCCCCTGAATGTGTCTGTGAAGTTTCAGCTCAAAATACCCCATAGATTTTTTTAAATTCATTTTTTAACTGCCTATTTTGGGGCATCATTATAAATGAGCCGATTCAGGGTGTGTGGCCCTTTAAATGCCGATGCTCCCCGCCCACGGAGCTCGCACTTTCCTTAAACAACATAAAAAAAGTTTAAACAGCTAATATAACCCTCAAAATGGATCTTTACAAAGTGTTTGTCATGCAGCATATCTAATCGCGTAAGTACAGTGTTTATTTTGATGTTTACATTTATTCTGAATGAATTTGAGGCTATGCTCCATGGCTAACGGCTAATGCTACACAGTTGGAGAGATTTATAAAGAATGAAGTTGTGTTTATGAATTATACAGACTGCAAGTGTTTAAAAATGAAAATGCGACAGCTCTTGTCTCCGTGAATACAGTAAGAAATGATGGTAACTTTAACCACATTTAACAGTACATTAGCAACATGCTAAAAAAACATTTAGAAAGACATTTTACAAATATCACTAAAAATATCATGATATCATGGATCATGTCAGTTATTATTGCTCCATCTGCCATTTTTCGCTATTGTCCTTGCTTGCTTACCTAGTCTGTTGATTCGGCTGTGATCCAGACGTTAATACTGGCTGCCCTTGTGTAATGCCTTTCATAATGTTGGGAACATGGGCTGGCATATGCAAATATTGGGGGCGTACACCCCGATTGTTACGTAACAGTCGGTTTTATGTTGAGATTCGCCTGTTCTTCAGAGGTCTTTTAAACAAATGAGATTTATATAAGGAGGAGGAAACAATGGAGTTTGAGGCTCACTGTATGTCATTTCCATGTACTGAACTCTTGTTAACTATGCCAAAGTAAATTCAGTTTTTTAATCTAGGGCACCTTTAAACTGTCAAGATTTACTAAATAAACTGTATTATTCAACTAAAGAGATATGATTATGGTAACAAGGATTTAATTTGGTGATTTAAATGGGTTGAAGGTCCAAATTGCAGTTTCAGTGCAGCTTCAAAGGGCTCTACATGATCCCAGCAGAAGAATAAGGGTCTTATCTAGTGAAATGATAGGTAATTTTCTAAAAATTACTTCTGCTTATGTCACGTGTGACCTTTCCAATGTGATTATTTTATGTGCATCGTAGAGCTAGTGATTAAAGGTTAAAAAGGTGTTTTTTTTTTGGTTAAAAAGTATGTAATTTTTTTTTTTTTTTAGAAAATGACTGATCGTTTCACTAGATAAGACCCTTATTCCTTGGCTGGGATTATGTAGAGCCCTTTGAAGCTGCATTGAAACTGCAATTTGGACCTTCAACCCGTTGGTAACTGTTGGAATCCACTATATGGAGAAAAATCCTTGAATGTTTTCCTCAACCTTAATTTCTTTTCGACTGAAGAAAGAAAGACATGAACATCTTGGATGACATGGGTTTGAGTAAATTATCAGAAATTTTTAATTCTGAAGCGAACTAATCCTTTAATCATTTTAATTCCTTGTTCTCAGTTTGTTTAACTCACTCTTGTTATCTTGTCTCTTCAGGAGTACCGATCCAGGAAAAAAGCTCGACTGCAGAAGCGGATTGAAGAGCAGCTAAGAACGGCAGCTCAGCCTCGACCTGACACACACGGAGCCACTCGCTCGACTTCTGACCTTGCCGAGTTGCTGCTGTCATTCGGTGGTGCTTCCACTGGGGGAGATGTGCTGACCAAAGGCACACGCTTCACCCATACAGAGAAATTCACCTTTACACAGGTACCCGTCAGAATTTGTTTACTTAAACTGTGATGTGCCAAGGTTCCTACACACATTGGAAAATCTTGACATTTCTAATGCTGTTTTCCAGTCATGGAAAATTTAGTACATGTCATGGAAAATAAAAGTGACATGACTGTGTTACTAACAAGATTATCTTAAAATTTTGATACTGCAGCTTTTGACTAAGCTTGCCAAATGTACTAGAAATATGTGCCAAATGAAAAACATATTTTAGACAAATATTTTTAGTGTGTTAAGTGAGAAACAGAGTGCTAATATGTGATAACATTTTGTGTATTGACTGACTGTAGATGTGTTGCACTAAATACACGCTAAACAAATAGGCCTGTCAGTAGGCTGTCATGTAATCTGGGCTGAGACAAACAGAGTATTAATAGTTCTGATAATATGCTTTCTCAATGGGACTCTGTGATTGTGATTGGTCATTACAGTTTTTCACTTTACCTTTCAAACACAAAATTTGTATTATCATTAGAAACATTTATATAGTAATAATATTCATGGGTATTATGCTGATTAATGTGCTATAATACAGCTTTTTTTAAACCAATACATAAATAAAATTGAACACAAAATTAATATTATATTTATCAATTATTATAAACAGTTTATATAGTAATTCATAATGTGTATTATTATTTTATTGCTGCAGTCTAATAGTAAACTTTTATTAAATATGCATATTGGTTATTGGGCACTTGTACAAAAAGTATGAAAGATCAGTATTTGTCAATTTCTACTTGAATAACTTCTAGTTATTTTTTACATTATTAAAAGTTAATTTTAGATTGTTTATCCAGTTAATTTAATCTACTTGGAGATACATCTTAAAATGTTTAGGCTCTTAGCTAAAAAGCCAAATTAAAGTAAAAGGACAATTATTTTTTTAGGAACCTGAGAAAGCAGCCCAGCAGATGGCAGCAGCAGCAAGTGCACTTCCCAGCTCTCACCAATCAGAGGAGGACCTAAAGGCCCAGCAGGAAGCAGAACTTTCTGCTCTGCAGCAACAGTTGCAGCAGTTGTCAGTCCAAATGGAAGAAGTGGGCGGAGACATTAAGCAGCTCACTGTGTCCATCCAGCAGGTAATGACCAATCAGATAAAATGAAATGTGATACTGACAATATATCACATTACATATTATATCACATAAATAGTGATGTAACAGTAATAATGCAGGGAAATATTTAAATTCTCAGATTTCAAAGAGAATTGGAGAATAAAGGCCTGTGATATAAAAGCACCTTAAGTTTTTCCCTTAAGTATGACACTTAAGGCGTGATTTCCCCTTAACTAAGGGAATGACTTAAGGGTGTTGCATATAATCTCTTAAACTGTTCTCTTAGGTAAGGGAAACCATTAAGTGTTTCACGACAGCATCCCAGGTTTTGCCGTTACAAAACTCAAATTGATAGTTTACTCAAAATTGAGATTTCTTCCGTAATTCACTCACCCTCATGTCGTTCCAAACCCATAAGACTTTCATTCATCTTTGGATAACAAATAAAAATATTTTTAATATTCTCTCATCATTTATGTCCATTTATTGAAAGACATCCTTATGATTACGGCTGTGTCGGAAGCTCAAACGTGCTTTTGCGCACGTTTGCGCTTCTGTTGACCATATAAGATATGTGCTACATATGTGATCTCATCAATGTTTATGTGAATAAACCGCTAAAGTACAATTTGATTATCATATAAAGCGGTTGATTGTGTCTCGTTATAAGACTTGGTTTGAACCTGCTCAACTCAGTGTAACACTTAAGGTGAAGTTTTCCTAACCTTATGTTATACTTAGGGAAATGACGATTAAGGGGCTTTATACAACACTTAAGTTTTTTTAGGGGATTACTTAAAGCAGAACTAAGTAACTTTTTTTACCCTCATAAAAAGTTTTCTAAGTCCTTACGATGGTTAATTGATTTGTAGTGGTGTGTTTGAGGCGAGCACTAACCCCCTCTGGCACGTCTACGCCAGAATACAGCACTTGCAAGTTGAGCTGCATCGACCCGACACAATCTCGCCTCATGTTCACGTTCACGCGAGAGTGACAAAATGCTTTACGGTAATTCAAAAACAATGTATATATTATGACTTTATAAGACAATTTCGAAAATTACCCACCTCCATCGAGTGTACTGTATTTGCAAATTACCCACGTCCTCTTTCTTGTACTGTATTTGCTACTACTGCGCTGGTGAGCGTTGTAGTCGTTGTAGTCCAGAGCTGCGCTTGGAGTATTTACGACAGTGTGATTCACTGAAGGAAACTGTAGGGGGAGCTTCGCAAAATCTTACTGAGTTCCGCTTTAAGTGAAAAATACATACTTAAGGGAAATTCTTAGGGTTTATGACGTTTCACCTAAAGAAACCCTTAGGTAATACTTAACAGTTATTTTCTCCAACACCCTTAAGTTTAAGTGAAACATAAGGGCGATCTTAAGGGAAAATTACACTTAAGGTGCTTTATGCAACCGGGCACTGTTCACACCGGGACGAATATTGTGCGCGGTTATCGCCGACGTTTAACGCCTTGTGACTAAACAAAGGGCGGCAATGTGAGTGTGCACACCTGGTGCATACCAAGCCGCAACCTCCCCCAGTTTCTCTTGAGGCCAATACGGAAGTGACTTAAACTGCAATTCATCGACTGGCCGCTAGGGACAGACTCCAAAAGAGAGCAGAATCTCATTGTTTTACAGCAGAAAAAAACATGTTTACAGGTTGGTACAAATTGTGGTTTTGGTTGTCTGTTAATGTTGCCCTTCATGACAACTCTGAGGGGGGTGAATTTTTTTATAACTCCTCCATTTAAATTATATTAAGCCTTAAAGTTCTGCATAATTAAGGGTGTGGTCACTTGAGTGACAGGTACTGCGCTGCTGTCTGTGAGCCACTTTACCTCAGCTAATTCCAGCTGCTGAATTTGGCATCTCTGCCGTGTTTGTGCTTTTTCGGGATTATTTTATACAATTATAAAATTATATGGTTTGCTGCGTCGAGACAGATGCGGAAGGAAAGGATCGTCGTGGCATTGGCTAAAAGTTTTGTTCGTGAGATTTACTATGACTATGGCTGGAGAATATGCCTCTCAAGACACCACAAACTCCGACAGCACTGCTTGGATATTATAACTAAAACTGCTGCATTTTGGATGCGGGCTCATTTTTTTGTGAGATATATGATCATATACAATTTTACAACATAAACGCTGCCCAGGTTGTATAATTTCTTGATCGATGATGGAGAGCAGATCATTCAGAAGAAATGTGATGCAAACAATGGATAATATATTAATATATCATGGATTTAACGCTTTTGTGGACAAAAAGTACTGTTTTTTTTTTTTGTTTTTTTTTCTGTTTTTTTTTCAATGGACACTCATGGACATTTTACCCAAGTGCAATGGATTGGATTCATTTTGCGATCACTATTTCATTATAAAGGTATAAATAAAGTTACTGGTGCTGGAGCACATTGTAAAAAAGACGCTGTAGATTGACAGTAAACCTTTATAACTTTCTAATGATATAACTTATCTTTATTAACTAATAAAGATCATTTATATCATTAGAATATTAATATTTTAGATAGTATCTCCCTTGCCTGCTAACATGGTCACGTCGAGCTAGGCAGTGTGGTTTCAGTAACCAGTCACATCATGGGCTCCAACCAAGTCCCCCCTCTTTGCCCATTTTCAGTTATCCGGGAGTGACGCGCAGCTAAGTTGGCAGCGGCCTCATTTTCGCCTCAAAACTGCTCTTCAGAAATCTACGGGTGACGTCACGGACACTACGTCCATATTTTTTTTACAGTCTATGGTGCACACCAACGCAAAAAAAGCGTCATTTTTTTAAAAAACACCTCGGGTTTGTTTTTTTGGTTTGACGCGCCGCGTTAAAAACTACCAATCGACCAATGAGAGTGGCGCTTTTGTTCATGCGCCTGGAGCTGCTGAAGTTACTGTAAAACACGACTTGGTGGCACTTATTTTATATATATATATATATATATATATATATATATAAAATGTGGCACACACAAGCGCCACATACTGTCAGGGAGTGAATTTGCACGCCAGTGAAAATCACTTTGGTATGAACACAAAAAATGTCTCGAAAAACCTGGCGATAAACACGTAAGATATTCGTCCTGGTGTGTACAGGCCTTAAGTGAAGCATTTTTTTAATAACTAATATTTTTGCTTTGCGTTAATGTATGCAGGTGTCCGATGAGTTGCAACAGAGTGAAGTGAGTAATGCCGAGAAGGAGAATTCAGTCAAAATGAAGAGACAGACCATTGACCTACTGCCTGACGCTGAAAACAACCTGCTCAAGTTACAGGTAAATGCGTCACACCAAGTACACACCTGTACCGTCCCCTCCGACTTGATGGCAGATAAAAATAAAAACAGGAATAACTGTACAGTGCAAACAGAATTAAAACATATGTAACTATGCTGTGATGGCATGTAGTCACATGTTTCTCTTCGTCTGTCCTGTGTTTGTGTTTGGTAGAGTCTGGTAGAGGCCAGCTCTAAACGAGTGATTCATTTGGCCTCTCAGTGGGAGAAACACAGAGTCCCGTTGATTGACGAGCACCGCAGGCTAAAAGAGCTGTGCAGCAACAGAGAGGTACCTTGTGTTACCCTGATGTGTTCTACAGCCTTACAGCATCTGCACTCCTGTCTAAACAGCCAAATATGTAGATATTAATAACTGCAGTCATTTTAATTATCATCTCTGATTAATTATTCACAGACTTATTCATTGATCCTACATAAGTGTAATAATGAGAAATTACGTTTTGGTTAAAAAGCGATTTTTCTGAATAAAATTGCAATTAGGATATAAAATGCGATTTTTATTTTATTAATTTATTACACATATTTTTTATTTTAAATAAAGCTTTAAAGTTTAAAGCAATAACGTTTGCTGTGCTTGTTTTTAGGGCTGCAAAATTTGGCCCAAAATGTTGTGATTATAAATTATTATTATTAAATATATATTTTTTTATGATTATTTTACTAAATAGAAATATTGAAGTAAGAAATTTGATATTGTAATATTTAAGTGTAAAATAAAAAATTAATATTTAAGAAAAATAATAATAATAATTTTATTTTGCAGTACAGTTGTAACATTACAATTCTAATATGGCTGTATTAGGCCCGTTTACACTAGTGCATTTTAAATTTAAAAAGGCATTTTAAAATCAAAATGATCCTCGTCTACACTGGCGTTTCCAAAGTGTTTCAGAAACTATCTTTGTCTTCACTACATGACCGAAAACGCTTGTCACATGACTGTTCATGCACACTGGGCATGTGCGTGCGTATAAAGGCTCTGGTATACTTCAAACAAACTTCTTTTTTGTTCTTCGTTTAGGTGTAAAACGAAGTTCGAAATGCATGACCAGCGATATACTGTAAACGAACATCTGACACCGCCCACACCGATGAGAGCGACTTTTAGATGAATATGTAAATATGTGCCATGCACTTTCTTCTCAGTAACAAAATAAACACAACAAAAATGAGAAAACATTAAGCATTTATTATAGAAAGCATAAGAAAAGGGTCTGATCATAACAGCATGGGAATGTTAGCACTAGCTCTGCAAAGTAGCACTCCAGTCACGTCACATCTTCATATAGCACTTTATTCAATGGATTGCTTAAAATCAAGCAGCTTTACAGTATCAAACATGAAAAACAGTGTAAGTGCCTCATTTTTTACAAGCACAACTTCATTTTGTACTATAAAGCAGCTGTCTAGTCTGTTCATGTTTTCACCCGCGGAGCTCTTACCTCAACAAAATCTAAAGACGAAATGAGTCAGAGATGCGCCCACGCGAGTGAAGGCGGAGCCTCAACGCACACCTCCTGTTACGTTATCGTCACTCACCAATGGTAGTACGAAGGTGTTTTGGTGCTGGAACAAACTTTTCCTGAAAGTTTGCTTTGGCAAGAACTTCCAAAAAGAATACAAAACGAACTTCGTTTTGGCCTGATTTTGTTCGAAATGACGTCACATCAGTTCTTTCTTCGATTGCGTTTGAAGTATACCGGGGCCTTAAGTGTAAACAGTTGCCTCTTGGTCATGTAGGTAGCTGCAGTATTTAAAAAAATACAGAGTTTAACTGCACAATGGCTGCTAAAAATGACAAATCCAGCAAAGATTGCAGTTCAGCCTCCATGTTATCGTTTACACGGTTGTCAAAGATACGCAGAACAAACATGGGCAGCAACGGCATCGTTTTAAAAAATCTCAGTTTTTGTCCGTTTACACTGAAACACAACCCCAGTGTTTTCAAACCAAAATTGGCTCAGCAGCGGAAAGGAAAGTCTCCATTTTTGAGGGTTGAAAATAATCAAATGTTTCAAATGTTTTTATTTTGGCAGAAAAAAACAGGGAGTCCGTAGTCTTTTCTTTTGTTGACAACAGCCGGTTTATAAACTCTTCTTATTACAAGTTTGGGATGTTGGGTGATGCATGTTGTATTTCCAAATGTACGTTATAAGTGAGGAAACCTCAGAGCACAGGCAGAGATGAGTCCATGTGGAGCATAAACTCTACATAACCTGCGAACATGAGCTGTTTTGAAACACTGAAAACACTGGATCATCAGCTGCTCGCATGTAAAAAAAAAACACAGTGACTGTTTCACTCTAAAACACAAAGCACATATATCTATGTAATTAAACCAAAGCCTTTTTTGATAATTGCACTAACCCATATAACATTTTCCATTCTGTTATAATTAATCGTGCAGCCCTAAATTTGATTTTGAATGCTTTTATTTTTTTATTTTCGCATTCACAAAGTGACCGATTATGTAAACTTTTGCTTAGTCTGAGTCCTCCAGGAAACTGTCAGAGATCAAAGACCTGCATGACAAAATCAGGCAGTCTGCTGAGGAGGCCAAAAAGAAAGAAAGTCTCTACAAGCAGCTGGTATGTTTTAATTTTTCACCCCTCCCCTCTGCTTTTCAGTCATCCAGGAAATGCACTTAGCACTACACCATGTCCTAACCAGTCACAGAACAAAAACAAGTGTTCCATCTGTCCCACGTACATGAGGTTTTGTTAGCATCAACCACAACCACCATTTGGTTTTTTATATCTGCTGCATATCAGCATCTCTATATCAGCACCTTTATATGAGCTGTGTTACCTCACCCCCCTCGGAATCTTTATAAATTTAACTGTATTTAAAGTGTGTGTATAATAATCTGCATTACATTACTGTTTATTAAACATCAAATATGTTTTGATAGTAGTAAATGCACACACGGTTAGGACATGGTCAAAGAAAGCATTTAAGTGTTAGGTTTGTCTTATGATCTTTATTGTTTGTTGGTTTAACATTCAGCAAATGTTTTTCCACAGCTAACAGAATATGAAACCCTGTCTAAAGATGTGTCACGCTCAGCCTATACCATGAGGATCTTGGAGATTGTAGGCAACATAAAGAAACAGAAGGAGGAAATCACTAAGGTCTTTGTTGGAGTTCATCCTTTATCTAGCCCACAATAAAATACTTCATCTGAGTTCATGACCTGTGTCTACAGTCGTCAGCTTTGTGTTTGAAGTTGGCTGGTCTTCAGAAGCCTTTTGACCTCTGACCCTATTAATTGACCCCCCTGTAGATTTTGTCGGACACAAAGGACTTGCAGAAAGAGATTAACAGCCTTACTGGAAAACTGGACCGAACATTTGCCGTCACAGATGAACTGGTGTTTAAGGTGAGTCTTATATATTGTGGGGTCCAAAAGTCAGGTTTTTTTTTTTTTTTTTTTTCAAATAAAACAGTAAATATTTATACACTACTGTTCAAAAGTTTGGAGACATGTTTCACATGTTTTTGAAAAATGTTTTTGATTATAAAATAAAAAAATTCAGTAAAAAAATAATTTTATGAAATTATTGAAATGTATAATATTTCTATTTTAATATATTTTAAAATGTAGTTTATTTCTGAGGTGTTTCTAAAGGCAATTATCAGTATTGAAAACAGCTGTGCTGCTTAATATTTTTGTGAAAACCATAATAATTTTTTAGGATTCTTTGAATAGAAAGTTTAAAAGATTAGTTTTTTTTTGTTTGTTTGTTTTTTTTATAGTAATTTTTTGTAAGATTCAGAAATTTCTTTACTGTCACTTTATGATCTGAATAAAAGTATTTATTTCTTTCAATATAAATTCTTATTCATTTTATGTTAGTGTTTTTAGGTGAACATTGTTTTGTATTTAAAACATTGTATTCAGTATTCAAACACTGAAATCTTTTCAAACTGCAGGATGCCAAGAAAGATGAATCTGTCCGCAAATCTTACAAGTACTTGGCTGCCTTACATGAGGTACGTATCTGCATATCATTAAGATGATCCACAAATAAATATTATAAAACATATTTATTGATGTTGTCACTGGTCTTGATATTTGTCCTTGAATAAAATATACTGTAGTCCTCAAATGCAGGTACTGTGTTCAAAACACATTCTTGTCTCATGTGACAAGTCCTGCAAAAGGCAAGCTGCTTGTGAACCTTCAAAAAACATTTTATATAACAATAGCACATAATGTGGTGGCTTGTGCTCCTTAAGCTCTGGCCATTAGCAGTGTTTTAGTCCTCCTGTTCAATCTCTGAACTACTCAACTCAACTTGAGTTAATGCCCTTGGTGACTTTTTACAGGATTCTGGCTACTTTGTTCTGAAAAATAATTATAATTTTAATCATTCTATCATTTCTGTGCTCTCAGAACTGCACTCAGTTAATTCAGACCATTGAGGACACGGGAACCATCATGAGAGAAATCCGAGACCTTGAGGAGCAGGTGTGAAAACAACTCATGTTTAGATGCATTTTCATTTGTCAAAACTAAGCAAACATTTCATTGTCACTTTTCAACTGTGTGATTCTTGATTTTTGTAGATTGAGACCGAAAATGGAAAAAGAACAGTTAGCAATCTAGAGAAGATTCTTGAAGACTACAAGGCCATTCGTCAGGAAAACTCTGCCCTTGCTGCAAAGATCCGGGAAGGTTGAGTCGTTGCGCCGTCCATGTTTGATAAAACTGCAGAGCGAAAACCCACCCTGCTGAAATGAGTGCTGCTGTGAGAGACGTCAGTTTGACTCCCATCTGCGTCAGCCCGCCATCAGAAATAATCCTCATCACATCAGCAACTTTCAGCTTTTACTGAGGGTTTGAACACAGGAGTTTTTTTGCATCAAAATGACACAAATTTGAAGAAATGTTAGTTAAAACTAATTCTGATCATTGTGATGAGATTCTGTTTTTAACAAAAGCTTGGACTGCAATAATTTGAGAAGGACCAGTCCCACCGCTTCAGCTGGATAAGACAACATCTTTGTTATACGGTGATAACCATATTATGTACATGAAAGTGTCCGTTAACAGTGACCTCTGATTGTTGTTCATCGTATGGGTTGAGCTGCTCATGGACATTACAAGATTCAGGTGATTTGATTGCACTTGGAGAATAGTGGGCTGATAACAACTTAAAACACTCATGAACAGCTTGCCTGTTTCGTATTAAAGCATACATTTGATAACTGTTTGTTTGGCTCTGATGGATCCATAGAACTGTTAAAATACTCCTCATTTAAAAGTTTTATTGTATTTGAACCTCTGTGATAGAAAAGTCTGTCAGGCTGACTGTAGGAAAGCTGTGTAAACACATTTAAGTGTCTGATTGACTAACACTGATGATTGTCCCAATCAAACTGGTTTTCAAAGTTGATGCCATCTTTGAAATGTTTGATTTTAGAGATTATATGGAAAAGAATGTTTTGTAATTTACCATTACTTGTATACATCTGCTCAATCTCTGAACATGATGTTCTGATATTTCACTGTTTTGCCAGAAGTTGTTATTGTCCTTAAAAAAATTGCCTTTTTCTTTTGCAAAATATTTTTGAGAATGAGGTTTTGACTCTTGAAATTAGGTATTTGACCCTTTGACTTATTAGGGTAAAGATTGACATTTGATGTAATAATTAGAAATCAGGGCGGAAAAGTCTAATTGTGAATTTATATAGAAAAGAATGTTTTGTAATTAGCCATGACTTGTATACATCTGCTCAATCTCTGAACATGATGTTCTGATATTTCACCAGTTTGCCACTAGTTGTTATTGTCCGAGGAAATTAACGGCCGATTGAATCAGACAAAAACATCACATTTCACTCCAAATGAAGAAAATCAATGGATTTTGCTTTAATGAAACCTTACAATAGTTTTAGAAAGTAAAAAAAAAAAGAAGAAAAACCCACACATTTTAATATTTATTTAAAAAAATATATATATATATTGACAAATGTTTATATAATTTCCTGATAATACTGTCAAATTAACAGGGTGGAAAAATGAACAAAATGTCCTAAAAAATAATCTTCTGGGATAGTGACAAAACACTCTCTGTGCCACACCCTATTCAAATGAATGCTGTATGAATCTGAAAACATGCAAGTTATTTCCGACGTAAATGGCAACATTTTACATTCTTTATGTTTCTTTGCTGATTAGTCCAGTAAATGAGTGTAAAACGTGCTTTTGCTCATACTACTACAATACATTATTATCGACTAGACAAGTGTGCATTCCGGATGGGCTCGTAAAAAAAATCCATTTTGCCTATCTGCTAGGATAAGGGAGTCGGATAAGTCGAACATATGATTAAAGGTGATAATTACATCAGTCTTTTTGTTACTGCACTAAACCCTGATCATAATGCCGCTTGTTTCAGTGTTTAGGCTGCAGCGCATTGCTGCAAGCAAGGACGAAACACGCCAAGCGTAAAACAAGACCACAAATGCTTCAAAAATATCTGTTTTTCAGGGAGACCCAATGTCTTCTTTGGTCACATCATGTACGTACATAGTACATACCAGCGTCTCCAGCTCTAGAAACAAAAAAACTTAAGCATATTCAGTCACGTAGCACATGTAGGCAGTTGCCAGGTCGTTTGACCAATCGTAAGGCATGAAATGTTGCAAGATTTTCTTGAAGAAAACGTATTGGTTGGACTGGCATGTAAACACGTTTTCCTCCTGAACTAAACCCTAAATGAGGGATGTAGCAGGATCCACGTCTTATTGGTTCAACGAACTGTCAATCAATACGAGTCTGGGCATTTGATTGGTTAATAAAACAGCTTGCGTCCGACCAGCGACGCCCTCAGCAAACCTGTATCAGTTCCTACAGAAGCGATCTTGGTCAACACGCGGGGCAAGTGCGAATGAAAGACGTAAACAACTTCGTTAGTGTAGTTCAGACATGGCTTGCAAAAAAATTGGCAATTTAAGCCATACAATGTGGCAAAAAAGTTCTAGTTGCAGAGTTGCGCTGTGCACAGGGTTGAATATTCCTGCTTTTGCTTGTGGAAGCTTCGCCTCGGCTGGTTCAACAATGAACGGGCAGAAATGCTGCAAAGATGGACAGAGCTGTGGACCGACGAAACATTTGGCAGCTAATCATAACCCCGTTGGAGCCGCAGTCACATCGCACAGACACCAAATCGTGGGCAAAAATAGAGGCGAGGAATCTCTAACCAAGTCTGGCAGGGCTTTCTCGTCCACAGCCCCGCAGATCGACAATAAAACGTACTTGTGGGCGAGATATAATGAGATGAAACGGCTCGTGCACGGTATGTTGGTTTAATTTGAGTTCTCATATGTCATGTTCTGTAATCTGCACTCATGCCAAAACGTATTTGCCCACTTTCTCCCGTTCCAAAGAGGCGCTGGCCTCTGGACATTTGGTAAACAACTGCCATTCACATGTCTACTGCATGATTCGACGATTTCTATTCACCACTATTTCAGGTGTAAGAGGCCTACTAACTAGAGTTTCTCCCTTATGCTCCTTGTTTATGGACAGACTAAGCAATATTTAAAACATTTACTTATTTAAATGTATGATAATAAACTTCAAGTCTCTCTGTGCCTCTTTACAGATTTGATTCCTCCTGGAGTGTGCAATCTTCTGAACCCTTCCACTATATATGCCAACAATGAAGTGAATCTGGAAGAGGTGGACATCTACGGCTTTGACTATGACTACACGCTAGCTCTCTATTCCAGCGCGCTGGACGAGATGATCTACAACAAGGCGCAAGAGTTTCTCGTTCAGCACTACAAGGTCCGAGAAAGACACCCAACTTCATGGACATATAAACCTGTTGTTTTGCATGTTTCATGTTTTTGGGCAAAATAAGTATAAATGGCAAGAGTTATTATGAGGTACAACGGATAAACAAAAAACATTTGCATCCATTCTAGGGGTGGGAATCTTTAGTCACCTCACGATACGATTCCGATTCTGTGAATCACGATCCGACTCCAAAACGATTCTTGATCTACTTTTTTTCCCTTATTAATTAATTAATTAGTCTACCGACTTAAAAACCTTAAAATCCTTTGCATTTACATATCCTTACACAAGTAGGCCTACTTTTTAAAATAATTACAAATTGAAAAAATGTAATTAAAACAATTGTATGTTAAGAATTTTAAACTAATATAACTTCAAAACATACAAGCATGTAGCAAATAATAAAGAGGAGCAATGAAACGTATACAAGCAATAAACAAAGAGGGCTTTCAGTATTTAAAATTATCTGAACGTTTTCTTGTTTACTGTCGTTTGAATGTAACTTAAGACAGCGGGAGATCTAATAAGCTGCACGCACAGTGACGCACAGATCTCTTTTGAAATATAAGAAGTAATGCGGTTTGACCCGTCCATTTAATCCCTTAAGACAAAACTGGCTGTGTTCCATTACATTAATTTTGCGTCATTTTGAGACGCAAGTACATTAAACCACAGCAGCTTGCGCGAGCACTCTTCACAAACAAAGCATCAGCATTTGAAATTTAAAGCAGCCTTCTATAAATTAATTTGATATTTTAAATATATAAGTCCACTGCATTACAAACGTCATAAAAGATGCCTTCGTAGACTATTTGTAAGGAAAATATCGACTGTCGAGACCGCGCACTGCATGTGTGCGCGTCTCTTATGTGCAGTGAAAGCCCGCAAATGTCGTTGTAATTCGCTTCAACCTTTTCGAACTTTATGAAAGTAAAAAAAAAAAAAAATTTTGATTGCCACAAAACTGTCGAACACGTCTGTCTAGCTCAAAAACAACCGTTTGAACGTTTAATTTCAGTGAACACAAAAGTCTGTAGTACGTTTCAAAGTCTCTTTCAAGG
This sequence comes from Chanodichthys erythropterus, assembly GCF_024489055.1. Taxonomy (NCBI): domain Eukaryota; kingdom Metazoa; phylum Chordata; class Actinopteri; order Cypriniformes; family Xenocyprididae; genus Chanodichthys; species Chanodichthys erythropterus. The sequence continues at coordinate 17,026,468 of NC_090229.1, forward strand.
AAAGTCTTTTCACTCGGTGGCCATATGCTGTCTCCGGGCAGTTATTTCGGGCATCCAAAGACCATCCTGAAATCTCAAAAACTACTTTGCGAACTCACAATTAAATAACATTTCAAATCAACAACACAATATGACATCAACTATCCCATAAATGTTATTTCTTACGCTCAAATAGCATTTAAAAAGCTTACTTTTTAGGCTAGATTAGCCAATGTGCATGTGCAGTCCTAATTGCAAATGTCAGGTTTCTATGGGAACCGGCAGCTGCAGTGATGCAATGACTTTTTCAATCAGAGATTGGTTATTTTACTTAGAAGGCGGGGCCTATTCCGCCAGTTTTTACCATTCTTGACTAATAGAGTGCCCCAGGGATGACGCGTTTTTGTAGGCCAACCCGGAAGTTAGCAGCGCACGGGTTCCCTCGACTGAAAGCCTATTCATTTTTCCCATAGACTTTTGGAAAATCGCAGAAAATAAGCTCTGTGTTTAACAAAGGGTTATGACACTTACACATTTTGTCTATCAAGATAATCTTTACAAGTGAACACAACGTTTATAGATTTTGAAGCCTAAATAAAGTCGTCAGATATAAAAGGCTAACAGTAGGTTATAAACGGACTACAGCACACCATGGTCGCGGATCAACGTCGTCACCACCAAGCGTCCTCAAACTTTATTTAGAAAACAACTCTATTTAAAAACATGCTCACTGATTATATATGCGCTGTGTATGAATACTTATCCACTTTTTCATGAGAAATGCTGTCCAAATGTCCTGTTTGTCATGATGACGTCTAAAGTCCCCGCCAAAGGAAGTAGTCCCTTTTAGCAATTTGTTAGCAACCGCCGAATTTAAGACACAGTAAAAGTTTAAAAAATCACAAGTGGGTTATAACTGGTGTGTTTTATGTCATAGATCAAAACGTGAAAGTATTTAGAGGCTTTGTTTACCACAGACCTTATTTCAGGCGATTTAGCAAAAACCCTTTCAAAAAACCCATAGACTTTACGGCGTTGGAACCGGAAGTCCTAAAATGCTAACTCGCTTCTGGGTTTTGCCTACAAAAACGCGTCATCCCTGGGGCACTCTATAGGAGTGAAAACAATGGAAAAGCAAATAAATGCTAAAACGCGTTTTGTGTGAAATATGGAACATGCTTTGCGTTTAAAAATGTGAGATGCGGGGTCATGGAATAAACAAGGTCAAGAAACATTTTTTTTTTTTAAAGTGTAACTTATTTTAACGTGAGCGCCACCTTTTTAGAATGTTGAATCATGCGCAAGACGGTGCAAAATGCAAGTCAAAACATGTCCATCACGTCCATGAACATTTGCATAAAAAACAATGGCAAAGCAGTGCAGTTGAATGCAAAAACACGTTCTTTGTGAACTGCCTTCAACACAACATGTATCCTGGGATTTTGGCTCCGCTCCTCAGATTCCTGTGTGGATCTGTTTTGTTTAATTATTCCAATGACTGTGATCTGTCTGAGGAATCATGTGGAGTCAAGGGGTGGGAGGTTAAAGGTTGGCATGTTTGAGAACCCTGTTATTTCTCTCTCTTTCACTAGTACCCCGAGGGAATCAGTAAGTACGACTACATTCCCAACTTTGCAACTCGGGGCCTTCACTACGACATCCAAAAGGTGCGTTAAACATTCATGATTTGAGTTTTTGCAGCGTTGTTTTATTGCAGCTTTACTATTATATGAAATAAACTTTTATTATTATTATCTCAATTCCTCAGGGACTTCTCATGAAAATTGATGCCTTCCATTACATCCAGTTAGGCACCGTTTATAGGTAAACTGACCCTCATTTGATCAGTATAGTTTGTGTGGAGAAGTGTATTATGTAATTCATTATTTGTATTTATTCTATACGCAGGGGTCTAAAGCCTGTCCCTGATGAGGAGGTCATGAAACTTTATGGAGGTTCAAATCATGTTCCCCTCCACCAAGTCAGTGGATTCTATGGCAAGGTGATAGTTCAACTAACTTCTTTATGCATTCTCATTTCATCGGTCAGTTTTACACTCGAGATGGCAGATGTTTACATAGCAATATTTCATGCTTACATTTTTGTGCCTCATTACTAAGAGGTCAGTGAGGGTAAAGTGGTGCCACCCTGTCAGGATCCCAGATCTGATTTTGTGTGTCCAGCCACCATGAGTAAGTGGCAGTACGCTATAGACCTACAACAAAAACATTACAGCCCTTTTCTTTATCAGATAGTTATCGGGCACGTTCTCTGCAGGGTTTCCATTGACATGGGAAACACAAGTATATCAGGGATTTATGAAATGGTGTTTTTCAGACTGGGAAAAGTCATATATGATTAATGATGAATTTACATTTTTCTAGTTATTCTCCATTGTAAAATGCTTCATTGACTAAATATTGCAGTAGAACTTGTTCACAAGTCAGACATTACTAAACTAACTTGTTTTAAAGTGGTTCACAAATTTGTATGAATAACTCATTAAAGCAGTTGTTTTATTAAGGTCGCAGACAGTATGGAAGACAAATAAAAAATGTTCAACTTTGTTGAAAAAATACAGATTTATTATTTTAAAAATATTCTGAATTGTACAAGCTTTGATTTTAAATACATTATTATTTACTTTTTTTTTTACAATAAGGTTCTAGCTCTTTGTTTTAAAATCAGTTGAGAACCACTGCATTTTTCTTAAAATCTTGCAGATTCCTGGCTCTGGAAATTTTTGTTAAATACTGGTTAACCCTTTTTTTTTCTCTGTGAGGTTTTGCACTAAAATGGTCATTAAAATATATGACCTGCAATTTCCTCACAGTAGAATATCACTGTTTCCAGCTCCTTTTTGAGCAGGTATATAATTTAAGTATAAAGATGAAAAGGAACTTCATCACTGTTTTAAAATACATCTCATGACTCATGCATTTTATTGTTATTTGTTCCAGGGTCCCAAAATGAAACAGTTCATGGATGTTTTCTCCATCCCTGAGATGACTCTTTTGGCTGCTGCAAATGATTACTTCATCTCAAATGACATAGAGTACGACCCTGTGCATCTCTACAAAGATGTGTCAGTAAGTGTGAAGTCAATATGCCCTCCTTGAATCCTGATCCAACAACTTTGTCTTCCTGACAACCGAAAGCGTGTTAGTGAATTTGCACAATAAAGCTAGTCCATTTTTACAGACTGTGGGAATAGTTTACAAACTGCTTTTGTAATTTAAAACTGTGAAAGCTGTTTCTTGTCTGTCGTTTTGTAAACTCTGTCCTCAAGCTGAGCGGATTCTTTCTTCTGCCGGTTAAGTGCCGCTGACTGATCTGTTTTCATTCAGCCTTGATCACGGTGGTCCTGAATTGGGTTACAGAGCGGCTTTGTTTTTTCCTGCTGTTTTGGGTCAATTTACTTGCAGAATGTAGTCTCGTCTTTCACTTCTGCTTTTCAGCCCCACTCTCCCCGTCTTCTTACTTGAGCTCTTGCTGACTAGCAGAAAATAAAAAAAATCTTGGCTGAGCAGTAAATGGCTAAAATCCTATTCTTTTTTTTTTTTTTTTTTTTTTTCAAACCCCCAAAGTGTCAACATGAATCAAATAAATTATTTTGCAATTAGTGGTTTTGCCTTATCAATGCATTGCTTGTGAGGAAGTAGAGCGTCAGCACGCATCACTTGTTTATCTTTCACGCGCAGCTTTTTGAATTGACTTCTGTCCACGCTGGTAGAACAGATTGTACTGTACTCACAGAGGCGTGTGGTGTGGGTATGTAAGATGTCAAGAGGGAACCGGAAACCTGGCAGCGGATCAAAGTAAAGCTTGTGAAAGAGCAGTTTTAAAATAATTTTTTTCAACAAAGGAAAGAAAGAGAATAGAAAGTATTTTGCATCAAACACTTGTTCATGAAAACGTTTAGTTGCGTCCCAAATGACGCACTATACACTATGCACTTATGCACTATGTACTCATCCGTGTAGCGCGTGAATTGTATAAGGTTATTTTGTCATTTAACATCGGAGTCTGACAGCCCCTTCCCCTCCACTACGTAATTAAAGCTGCGACAGTTGAGTGCATGAAGTGTCCAACATTCCACACTTCGTTTTTTCCGTTAATTTAGTGCATCATCCAGGTATTTAAAGTGTATTTTTTTTCTTTTTGGAATTTTCAGTGTGAATGCACTACATGCACTATTTATACTCAAAGCATCATAGATTAGTGCATAAGTACGCAAATCGGGACACACCTTTTGTTAAACACACAAAATCTCTCTTTGCAGGATGCAATTGGAATGGTGCATATAAAGGGTTACATGTACAAATGGATAATGCAAGATCTTGGTGAGTTTTAAGAAAATTTTCTATGTACATTTACAAAATTTTTACATATAACATGTGGCGCACAAATGTCTTAAAGCAATAGTTCACTCAAAAATGAAAGTTCTGTCATTAATTATTCACCCTCATATCGTTCCAAACCCGAAGACTTTTGTTTATCTTCGGAACACAAATGAAGATATTTTTGATGAAATCTGAGAGTTTCCTGTCCCTGCATAGACAGTTATGCTACTGAAACTTTGATGCTCCAAAAAGTTTATAAAGAGATTGTAAAATTAATCCATATGAATTGAGTGGTTTAGTCAAAATTTTCTGAAGAGACACGATTACTTTTATATGATGAACAGATTGAATTTAGGCTTTTTATTCCAATATAAACATTCATCAACTCACACATCAGTTGTGGTAAACAGAAGCTCAAGTATGTTTGCTTGACATGCGAGAACCAATGAAGTTCATTCTTGTGTGTTACGCAGCACGTTTGAGGAAGAGGTTTGTTCTCACACATCAGTCATGTACAGTTGAGATTCTATTTATGTTCACTGATCAATGTTAATATGTGAATAAAAGCCTAAATTAAATATGTTCATCATAAAAAAGCAATGGAGTCTCTTCAGAAAATTCATTCGATGGATTCATTTTACCATCTCTTTATGAACTTTTTGAAGAGTCAAAGTGGTAGTTGCGGAGCTGTCAATGGAGGGGCAGAAAGATCTCAGATTTCATCAAAAAGATCTTCATTTGTGTTCTGAAGATGAACGAAAGTCTTACAGGTTTGGAATGACATAAGGGTAAGGAATTAATGACAGAATTTTAATTTTTGGGAGAACTAGCTATCCCTTTAATTTTGTTTCAGTTAAACTAAGACTTCAAATTTCTTTAGCAAAGAAGAGATCATGTTATTGAAAACTGGAGCTAATGAAAACCAGACTTGAAATTGAACCTCTCAAACCCAGTGTGGGGTGGGTGTGTGTAACATATAGTTGGAGAGCAGTCTTTTGTTTTCAGAGCAGACTGTTGCATAATCGAACCTCTCTGGAGAATGAGATATGAAGCGAGCAGTTCTGTTGGGCTAGCCCAATCTAATCTGTAGTTTTAATCCTTGTTGTATCCCAACGGGAACCTGCAAATCCTTATCACAGATGTTCCATTGCAGTATAAACACTTTTTAGGCAAACAGGAAAAACGGATCCGATAAGATTCTGTGACATTAATCATAGTCTGCAGAAATAACTGATTTGGTTTTAGTCAGAATAGAATAAACTGGCTTTTAAACTACCCTTTTTTCTTCCTAACTTTCTGCCTGTTGTGACCCCTTTTCCTTCCTTATTTGGTCTCCAGAGAAATACATTCTTAGAGGAGACGAGACATACGCTGTGCTGCACCGGCTGGCCAGTCAAGGAAAGAAACTTTTCCTTATTACCAACAGCCCCTTCAGCTTTGTGTAAGTTTAATTTTTGATGCATTATATTTATCGGATGCTTTTATAAAATACCTCAATGCGAAGCTCCTTACAATTTGTAAAAAAAAAAAAAAAAAAATGACCATTTTGACCCCTAATTCTTTTTTTGTCCAAAATCATTATTTCACACAGTCATAAATTTTAACATCAGCATATTTATATTTAGCATTTTTTGCACTGTGAAATAATTGTGTGTTTTTTATTTATTTTTCCCAGTGATAAAGGCATGAGGTACATGGTTGGAAAGGACTGGAGGGACTTTTTTGACGTTGTCATCGTTCAAGCTGACAAGCCTCATTTTTTTAATGACTGTGTAAAGTAAGTCTGCTTTATTGTGAATGGAAAATATCTCATTTACAGTCTTCTGCCTTAAAATGTTGCCCAATGTGTCCTTTGGAAGAGGTGATTCATAATATGATTGTTTTTTTCAGGATTATGTGATGAATAGAAAGTTCAAAAGAATTTAAGAAATATTTTGTAACATTATTATACAAGCTGTTAGTCAGTTTTGATCAGTTTAATGCATCCTTCTGAATAAAAGTATTAATTTCTTTTAAAAAAAATACTGTCTTCAAACTTTTGAAATGGTAGAATATTGACTCCCAATAATTTTTCTGTAGCATGTTTTTAGTTTTGTTCTGAACAACCCACCACTGTGCTTTTAAAATATCTCTCTCTCTTTTAATTGTCCAGACCATTCAGACGTTTGGACAGCAATGGAGACTTGCAGTGGGATAGGATCAAGAGTTTGGAAAAGGGACAGATCTATAAGCAGGTAATGCAGATTTGTTTTGTCCTGCATCATGTCTGTTTATTCTGGTAAGACGATTATGAGCAATACAGGCAGATCTCTTTTCTGAGAAGCTTTCAATTGCTACATTTATGCTGACTCATCAGTGAGTCTGGATTAAATCAGGGATTACAAATACATCTGGAAAAATGGTTCAGAATTACTGGGACATTCGGCCTACATATAAGTCCTCAACTTGCAAGAACATGTTATTTTAAATTGTACATGGATAACTTTTCTCTAAACATTTTGTTTTTCCTGCCCCTGTGAGAGTAACCTAAATTCTTCCAGCTAAGAATTGAGTTTCTCTTAATTGTAGATTGATTTATCCAAAGTGGAAAAGTAGGTGACAAGGTCAACTTCAGTCTCATTGGAAAATCCATTTGACAGAGTTAAGTTGTGTCATGCATCTACAAACAGACTTGGCTGACAAGAAAAGAGGCTGACTTTATATATCCACCCACAGGCAAGATAAAGCAGCAAATGAAAACCATCCTAAATTGGGAAAGGCTTATGGGAAAGTTCCCTGGCAGGAACCTTAGAGCAAACTGTTCCTGCCATACAAATCCAAATAAATGTCTGTTGACACGTAGCCTTGAATGAGTATTGGGAAAAGAACTTTGAGTGTGTCGTAGTTTCTTGCCGAGTCAAATCCTTTACATCAATCACAATGTTAGCAGCTGGCTAACAAAACTGCCTTTGTTTTGCTTTGTTACAGGGAAACCTTGTAGACTTTCTGAAGCTAACAGGATGGCGGGGATCCAAGGTTTTTTATTTTGGAGATCATCTCTACAGTGACTTGGCGGTGAGTCAGCATCATGCTTCTGTTTGAAAACGTGTGCATTTCTTGCACAAGTGTCTTCCATTTGTTTTTACTGCTTCAGATTGCTTGGTGTTTCCAACAAAAGTGACAGTAAATCTCACTCTGCAGTTTTTATAATCAGTTTCCAGGATCAAACCGTAATACTCATTATAATAAGGTTCTTGAAGTGGATTTCCTGAAAAATAAACATCCTGTCCTGGCATTTTAGGACCTGATGCTGCGTCATGGGTGGAGGACGGGCGCCATCGTGCCCGAACTTGAGGTGGAGACGAAGGTGGTGAACACAGAGCAGTATGCTCAAAGTCTCACGTGGCTGCAGGCACTCACCGGTCTGCTGGAGCGCATGCAGGTTATTATAATATTAATTGTGATTAAATGTATTCATACTTATACAGTCATACAAATTGAACTTTAAAAAAAATTATTCTGTATGCAAGCAAGTTTTAATGAGAGCAACCAAAAAAAACACGCCTGCATTACATGTGCTCGCATTCCTCATATTGGTTGCATAGGACTGACCTGAAAGGTTTGGCAGAGGTCCATTCGCTTTATATTGATCTGGATTGATTGTTCTGAATGTTTGTAGCCAAAGTTAGATCCTCTATGTACGAAAAGCTTGGTGTGATCGGTTTCTCTGTTTACGTAATCCACAATGCGTTCAACCTTATATTCGGTCAAGGTTTGGGTGATAATTGTTTTAAATTATGCTACTCAAACTTAAAGCCACTGAAAATGCTATAAAATGTTTTGATTTGTGGATGAAAAGGAATGTTAAATTTCTTTTAAGTTTGGAATGTTTTTTTATCTGTAAAGTTGAGATATATATATATATATATAATAATATAATATAATAAAATAAAATATTAAAGTTGTTTGAGCCTAGATATTATTTTATTACGTCCTGGGCACAAATGACTTTTAATGAAATCTTTACACAGGGTAATTAGATGGTAATTAAGTATTTTATGCTCACCAATGCTGCATTTATGTGATAAAAAAAAAATACAGGAAAAAATATATTGCAAAATATTAGTTTAAAATAATTTTTTTATTTGAATATATTTTACATGTGATTTATTCCTGTGATGGCAAAGCTGAATCCTTCAGAAATCATTCCGATTAGCTGATTTGGTGCTCGAGACACATTTATTATTAATGTTGAAAACAGTAATGCTTAATATTTTATATTAATACATAACTGTGATATATTTTTCAGAATTCTTTGATGAATAGAAAGTTCAAAAGAACCGTGTTTATTTGAAGTAGAACTTTTTAGTAACATTACAAATATCTTCACTGTCATTTTTAATATTTTAATTCAGCATGGATGTATAAAATTAATTTCTTACAATCTTATTGATGAACAAACTTTTGAACGGCAGTGTATATTACTTATTTATTTATTTACTCTTTTTTTTTTTTCTTTTTTTTTTATTAGATGTATCGGGATCCTGAGTCAAAGAAAGTTCTGCAAGAGTGGCTGAAAGAGAGAGAGGAGCTACGGTAAGTGAAGCAAGTCAAAAATACATTTATGCATTTAGCAGACAATAAGACTTATTAACTATAACCTAACTTGTCTACCATTTTTTTTTCTTATACAGGGCAGTGACCAAGAACCTCTTCAACCCTCACTTTGGCAGCATATTCCGTACCTGCCACAACCCCACCTACTTTTCCCGCCGCCTGTGCCGTTTCTCAGACCTCTACATGGCCTCTATCAGCTGCCTGTTGAACTACGACCTCTCTTACACTTTTTACCCACGCCGAACGCCCCTGCAGCATGAAGCCCCCCTCTGGATGGACCAGCTCTGCACTGGCTGCATGAAGACGCCCTTTTTGGAGGAGATGGCCCATATTCGTTAAAGCCACCAAAGGTTTAATGTACAAATATGAACTGAGTGGAATGAGGGGTGTGTGGGTCTCTATGGCATTGGAGACGTGGCACTTTTTGCGCAAACGACACATGCAACAGGGCCATCTGCTGGATGTTGGGTTACAATGCATCTCAATGTTCTCAAGCCTTGGACAACAAAAGACAAAGGCTTGTTGACTAATTTCTTATGTTCTTACCTCTAACTTTTTTACATTTGATGCCGTTGCATTACGTATTACTAAACATAGTTAAATGTTACGTGGTTTACAGTTCTCTTTCTCTTTTTTTTTTGGTTTTGTAGATTAATCCTGTGTGTCATGAGTTTTGTAGTTGCAATAGAGTGATGTTTGTATTAACATGAATCATGATAACAGGAAGGATGAAATATACTATACTTGTGGTACCCAGATATTTTTTACTCTGGCAGGCCAAAGTATTGAGCCGCTGGCCAAAAATGCACAATATGAGTTACAATTACAGTAGGTCTGATTACATTTATGATTAGGTCAAATAGCTTCATAGATTTGGTGTTGTAATGTTACTTACCTTCCCCACACTACAGTAATAATGTAGCTTAGACTCAAAGTTTAAACATGCAGAAATAATAACGGCCTCCACAGCTTTTTATCGCTAGAGAAATTATTATTTTTTTTTATAATTGACAGCTGTATTTACACACAAGGAAGCTCCTGGAGGGCCAAACCAAATGCTGTTGTTATTTTTGACCTTGCAGGCCTTTGCTGGTTTGTAGCTTTGGACTAAGCTTCTGTACAATCGGAGTGTTATTTGCTTACAGTTAAATCTGTGAATAGCTATGCTGCTAAATTCAGTTTTCCAGGAACAAGAAAGATGTCATCTTTTTGTATGTACTTGCTCTACGATTTATAAAATCAAATAAAAGGCTTTGTATTAATGTCTTGATGGTACTCATTCTTATATCTTTCAGGGATGAAACATGTAACCCAAAAATTACAAATCACTTTGTCTCATAATGCCAACCAAGGCAGTGCTTATTTTATCAAAAAGAAAATAAAAACGGCAATACTGTGAAATGCTTTTACTTATTATTGTTATTTCAAAATGTTATGTATTCTTGAAGTGGTGCTTTTACAATCCCTCTTGTATTATATAATGAATTGAAAAAAAAAAAAAAAAAAAAATATATTATATATATATATCTATTTTTTTTTTTTTTTTTTTTTAAATCCGTGTATCTATTCTGGTATTTCTGTTACAGGTCTGTATTTGATATCTGAGAGGTGACTGAGTGTCTGACCCATGTCAGGAATGCAGTAACAGTGTTTACTCATTTAGCCTGGCTTCCAGAGAATAAATATGTACTTGTTTTGTACTTAATTTGCTTATACAACCAAATTAACCAAGAGTTATTTTGTAGAAATAATTGACTGTTTATTCTTGCGATAGCTGTATGAGATATGTAAAGACAACCGGTCAATGATGCATCCACAAACACGTATACATACTTAGCACGTGTAATTCTTTATAGGATTTATAGCACCATTGGTCACTATATATTAAGGCTACACTTTATTTCAAGGTCTTACAGTATAATTATGCATTTAAGTATTGTGTAATAATTAATTACATGTACTTAAAGGTGATAGAGAGGATTTTTTCGTCGACTGAGAATCCAAAGACTGTTACTGAGTTTTTTAAATGAGCGCATGCATAAGAACAACCCCCCTCCTTCACAGCTCATTTCAAAGTAATGCTTCCCAAAATTCGTGCACGAGTATTGGAACACGAGTATTGGAACACGAGTGTTTACCACCGGCATTCGCTGTGTCGTGTTAGTGGATTCATTATGTCGGACTCACCGCAGGTAACTCATAATCTGCAGTTGTTACTCCTGTGTCCTGACAAAAACATTGCATGCGGCGCCTGTAGAGAGTGGAAAGTTACTGGAGCGCGCAGCCGCGATCGTCTCTCCAAGGAACGTCACGGCAGTGATTGACAAGCCAGAGGGCCAATCTTTTACGTGATGATCGTGTAAACGATTGGCTGATGTTTTTAAGGCCCTACCTCGTGCACAGATGTTGTATATTAATATTATTCCTTTCAGTGCACCTAATAAATAGTCTTTTATCAGTTAGTAAAGACAGTTTCAAGTAATATTGCAAAAATTTATAAAACAAAACATCTTCTTTAGCACCTTTAATGTAGGGTTTGGGTTAGTTTAATGTAATTATGCGTAATTTATGGTTATTACTACAGTAACTACGTGTAGTATGTGTAACTGTAAAATGAATCGTGTAGAAGTTTGCATCAGTGCTCTGTGTGGATGTAGTTTTCATGTTCTGTTCCAGTGAAGTCATAACAAAACTCAGCCCTGAAGGGAAAAGATATTGCCTATGTGTTTTATCAAATTGTGCCTGCAGGGGTTGTTTATTATTATTATTATGAGATGCATGTGACCATGCCAAAGGAACAGACTCCAGGAGAATTCAACAGTGTCCCAGATGAGAAGAGTCCTTCTTGAATTTATCAGTGCCAATGTTTTATTTCAAGGTGCATGCCAGTAATGTTTTTTTTTTCTTCCCTAAGACATGTTTATAAAAGCTTCTTAAATGCCCTAATTGAACTAAGGCCTAATCCAGGCTTAATCTAAGCCCCGTTTGTGAAACCGGGCCTATAAGTATTAGTGTTTCTGTATGCTAAATTAGTTCAAAGCTGGATCCTATTACTCATTTTTTTTCTACGGCCCATGGAAACATGGAGAACTTTGTCTTCAGTAAATTCTTTATGTAATTCCCCTGGCCTACATTATTGTGAAGGCAAAGCTGAATTTTCAGCAGCCATATTGTCTTCAGCTGAAAAGGTTTGCTGCTTAATATTTTGTGGAAACCTTGACACTAACATTCAAAAGTTTGTGGAAAGTTTTTTTTTTTGAAAGAAAGAAAGAAAGAAAGAAAGAAAGAGAAAGAAAGAAAGAAAGAAAGAAAGAAAGAAAGAAAGAAAGACCAAAAATGGCAGTAGACTTACAAATGGTTGCTATATCAAACAAATGCTGTTCTTTTGAACTATATATTTATCACGGAATCCTGAAAAAATGTACCAACGTATAACGTTAACTTAAATGCAGTCTTGGTGAGCATTCTTAGACTTAAAATAAAATATACAAATCTTAATGATTCCAAACTTTTGCCCGATAGTGTAAAAGTATATGATCTGAATTCTAGATAATCGACGAGCTGCCAAGTAGCTGTCCGAGAAAGATTAGTACAAAATATAAATGTAAACAACAACATATACATAGAGAGATTCATTGTATTGTCTGAATCTGCCGTCGCAGCACAGCTGCCGAGTAGCTCGCCGTGATCGTATAGTGGTTAGTACTCTGCGTTGTGGCCGCAGCAACCCCGGTTCGAATCCGGGTCACGGCATAGATGCGAGGTGAAGCATATCTTTTGTGTGCTATAGATGATATAAAACTTCTAAGATGATACAATGTATACACAAATATGTTTGTGTGATTATAGTTTCTTTAATTTAAATATAATTGCTATGTTAATTGGCATATAGCTTTACACTATTTGTCATCGTTGAATTTAGCTATTATTTTACAAATATTGCATTAAATATTGTAATCTTTGGTCTGTCCAAACATAAATCTTCTAAATATTTTTTATTTTTTTTTGACGTGTATCATTCCTTCCCTCATGAATCCAATGATGTAATGCAAATGTGGCGTCATATCCTGTTGTTTGGTCCGATCTCAGGGAGACAGCCTTCGCTATGAAAGTAGCAAGCGTAATGTCCTCTTATGTCATGATTATTGATCCAAGTGGACGAAACACTGATTCCCTGTTTTACTCATACGTTAAAATACAGTTACACTTTATTTTTTAATACACGAAAGCTTCTTGTTGTCTTGTACCGGGTCTTTTATTTTGAAACTTGCCAGCAGGATACTGGTTGTTTGACGTCTCTTGTTAACGGAATTTTCATTGAACCTGTCGAAGCTGTAAGAGAGGGGAAACGGGTACCTGGATCTATTGTTATTTTACTTTTAGTTTTTATTCTGGATGACGATAACGCAACCCTGAACGGAAACCCCCAAAGCGGACTACCCACCATGTCGGCTGAGGAGGAGAGGGGGGTAGTTCGTGTCAAAGTCAAGGTGAGAAATTGTGGGGACCGAGCGGCAGGTAGAAACCCCAATCACACACACACGCACACACACACACACACACACAGCGGGATGGAAACACGACAACACTCAGCATTCCACGTAGTCCAGCCAGGCCAGCAGACAGTGTCTGGGTGCATGTCTGCGTCTATCGTAGAGCTTTTTATCAGCCATAGTCTTCATGTCCATCGCTTTACTTCACTGGCATCTCAGTTGTTTACACATCGTGACCGCATCATAATAATTCGTTTACAGAAGATGTGTAATAAACTTGTTTTAGTCCATGTATAATTTTTTTTAGAAATATATTTATTTATCATTCAATTTAACATTTTATAGTCATCATTTGTTGTAAGTGTCACATAAATGTTCAACATGTACACATAAATACAATTCAGTCGTTGTCATACTGTTACAGTAATAATGAGTGTCACATGATCAACCTGCCATGTATTCTCTCGCTTGTTTTTCAGTCATTTCTCAGGTGTACAGTCTTTTTTAAGGAATACGAAACGCAATGTATGCAGATGCAGGCCTTAGAGAACCACCATAAATGATTTAATGCCACTTAACATGTTGGGTTACTTGCAAAACAGAGGGGTTTTGCAGGCCTGTTTCTTCTTCAGGCCTTCTCTTTGGACATAAGAATTTAGGTCAGTGAATTTAATTTTAATCACAGTGAACTTGTAGTTAATCAAAGAGCTACACTTGCCTCCATGTCACAAATTCTTGAGACATGGGATTAAAAAAAAAACATTACCATTTTTTTATCTTCCACTTTTTTTTCAAATGTGTAATTGTCAATTGTATAATTTTCTGTCAGTCCTCCCAGAATTTGTAAATAAATATAATTTTTTTTTTAATATATATTTTGAGTTGGTTCTGTTAGTAGTTATCAGCACCAGACAAAAATATGATACAGTATTTAATATGTATGAGTATGAAAGGCTAAATATGGTAATTGTGTCAGCACTTTCAAGATTTTCTGTCTGAATGTGGTGATGACAGTTTAATATATGGAGCTTCAAATCAGTCTGAAACCACCATGTAGCCTCAGTTAATTTGTTCATGGAAGTGAATGCTAGATTTTAGATTTATGACACATTACTTTTGTTTTTGACAGTGTTGATCCCTTTTGAGTCAGTGTTGTTATTGTTAATTAAACCTATTAACGCTTTTTGTTTTCGATAATTTAAATAAAAGGAAAAATAGATGGAAAAGATGGAAAACAAACAAAAAAATTGAAATGTTGCTGAAAAAACTTACTGAAATAAATGTTTAAAGGTGCTACAGAGGATGTTTTGTTTTATACATTTTTGCAATATTACTTGAAACTGTCTTTACTAACTGATAAAAGAATAATATTAATATACATCATCTGTGCTAGAGGTAGGGCCATAAAAACATCAGCCAATCGTTTACGCTATCATCGCGTAAACGATTGGCCCTCTGGCTTGTCAATCACTGCCGTGACGTTCCTTGTGAGAGACGAGCGCACTCCAGTAACTTTCCACAGGTGCCGCATGCAATGTTTTTGTCAGGAGTAACAACTGCAGATTATGAGTTACCTGCGGTGAGTCCGACATAATGAATCCACGAACACGACACAGTGAATGCCGGTGGTAAACACTCGTGTTCCAATACTCGTGCACAAGTTTTGGGAGGCGTTCCCTCGAAATGAGCTGTGAAGGAGGGGGGTTGTTCTTACGCATGCGCTCATTTCAAAAACTCACTAACAGTCTTCGGTTTCTCAGTCGACGAAAAGATCCTCTGTAGCACCTTTAAGTACTAAAATATTAAAACTGAAACTAAAAATATAAAAAAACAAAATAAAAAACTACTAAAACAAACACTAAAGTGAAAACTGAAAATATATAAAAATAAAAGATAATTAAAATATTAATAAATATTATAATAATATATAAATAATACTAAAATAACACTCTTTTGAGTGATAGTCAAAGAAAAACACATTTGGGAGAAAATGGAAGAAGCTGGAGATGCACCTGCAAACATGAGTGAATATTTCTGAGCATTTTGATACAATTTAATTTATTCCATGAGATAAATAGTTTTGTATCCTGTTCTGTCCCACTACTCAAGAGTCAGTGGTATCAAATGGCAACCTAAGTCACAAAGTTTTGAATAATAAATTAAATTAGGTTCAGTGTGAACCTTGACAGATGTGCTGCAGTGTGTTCTGCTTGGGACAGATGACCTTGTAGTGCTGCGCTCAAGGTTTTAGCTCATGTTTGTGAAGTTCAAAGTAAGCTGTACTGCCAGAGTCAGTTTCCCACGGTTAGTTGCAGGATCGACAGAAACTCAACAGGCAGTAAATCCACCTGAATAAATAATGTGTCACCTGATCAGATGATTTGCATTTCAGAGGATAGAGTGATTAGTCTTTCAGGACCTAAAAATTAAGATAAATAACAAAACTGTGTTATTTAAAATAGGGAATGTAACCCATTTTCTTCATCTTTCTAAAATTGTACTTTTACTCCAAGCTTCCTGTTTTTCTGTCTTTTTGCAGAAGTGTGAAGGGGTGTTACCGGTGGAGTTCCGTTCCTTTGCTGTTGATCCTCAAATAACCTCATTAGAGGTGTTGCAGCATATCCTGATACGAGCCTTTGAGCTGAATGGGTGAGTGTGAAATGTGAAATTGCAAAATATAAATATTTTTGTTATAATTCTGTTTTTGGTCTATTTAAAAAGATGTATTGATAAGCCAATTTTAATGATTATTTAATAGCATTGATAGATAAATTAATTCCAGCAAACATAGATGCAGTCTTATTTTCTTTGGATCCCTGTAGGAAACGCAACTTTGGGATTAGCTACCTGTCCCGTGACCGCGGAGGTGTGGAGGTCTACGTGTCTCTGTTGTCTGACTGGGATTTAGATGCCGCCTTTGTTAGTGCGGCAAAGCCTTTCCTCCAGCTAAAGATGGACATCAAACCATCAGAGGACAGTGAGTGAATTGCACATTCTCCTGTTTGGAGAATATTAAATGTCTGTCAATCTCAGTAGGTCCTGAAAATTTGTGGTTGCTCTGTCTCCCTTATGAGATCTCTGAATTAACCATTTATTATCTACAAATAAATAATCAATCAATTAAAAAATTGACTATATGTAAATTATTTTTGGATGATTTCCATTTAATTCAAATGATTATTCTGAAGCTCTATGTATTTTTGAGTGCATTTCCTGATATATAAAAAGATAAGAAAATATTTTTAAGGGGGAAATTCAAGTGATTGTTCTGTAATTGAATGTATTTTGTGTATATTCCTGAGAAGATGCACATATTTCCAGTACGTTATTTTGTAGAGTCTACATTGTGTCTTTATTGGGCACAAAGATTCTGCATTGACCTTTAATTAAGACTAATCCAGTTTTTTTTTGTTTTTTTTTAATTCTTTAATGATTTGTTTTCTCATATTCTTCCCAAGGTCCTGTTTTGGAGGATTGGGACATAATAAGCCCTAAGGATGTGATTGGCTCAGATCAGTTGCAGGGAGAGAAGAGGTCATTGGCATCTGCTGCACTTCCCTTCACACAGTCGCTGCTGTCCCAGGTTACTCATGATGTTCTTCACTCTTGTCAGCCAGCTGTTTTACCAGCCAGTGTCTACTGCGTTCAGTCAGGTTCACAGTCTGCTGCATTTATACTGTAATTCATGGCAATTAGCCCCAAACAATTGAAGACATTAGATATTTAAGGAGTTCTTGAAGGCGAAAGCTCTTTTGGTCTTGTTAGAAACAGCTTTGTGCTGCTAAATTATCGATCTGGCATTTGGTGTTCACAAATTTTGACCAAATATTACACTGACCAAAGACTCACTTAGGTTTTAACCAAACCCCTGTCGATATCCTGCTTGCTTGTCCAGTTTATAGAGTTAATAAAGGGGGCAGGTGCAAGTTTCAATATTAGGGATGTAACGATTCACTCAACTCACGATTCGATACGATACGATTCACAATACTGATTTCAAGATACAATTTTCTCATGATTTTTATTTTTATTTTTTTATCAAAATGAGATTTAAATGAGAAAGTGTATTTATTATTTCTATGACAAAATGCAGCATATTTCTTTGTGAAACGGAAATATCTTTATAACAAAACTGAATTGAAATTTTAAAACAAATCCTAAATCAAATAAATAAATGAATAAAACAAATAAAAGAAATCTCTTCATATGAGTACATGATCAAGATGATTATTTGCTCTATTACAGGCTGAACTATCTGTAGCCATTTTAGAAATTTGTAAATGCGGTTGTCACTTACCTGAATTTTTCAGGAGTAAATTCAGTTTTTCAATTTTGTTATCTTTCCCGTAAATTACTGATCTCAGTGTGTACAGAACAAGATTACGGTCCATTCACACCAAAAACAATAACTGTAAAGATAACTATATTAGCGTCCACACCAACGCACTATATCATTCTGTTTATATTAGGGGCACTGCAGTTTTGTCATCGAAAAGCTAAAAAGCTTTTTAAAGCAGGATGGATTCTGATTTGCTCTCAATGTTTTCATCATTCATCAGCTGGAAAAAAATTATGGTAAAAGTGATTCCAATGATATCGTTTCTTTGTGCCGTGACTGCCGTTATCATTATAGTTGTGTTGTGGACTCTGCTATTCATTTATATTTAGAATGATTTTCAGTTCTCGTTATCGTTCTTGGTGTGAACATGCCTTTAAGCACTAAAAGGTGGATTGACATTTAGCTGCAGTGTGCACATGGCCACAAATAAGTAATTAATCTTATTCCAGATATTTTATGTGTAGGAATGTTTCTTTTCATCAAATATCATAGATTTAGCTAGAAATCTATATAAATTATGAACATTTTTTTTTTTTATCTATTTCTCACTTTGTACCTACCTCTACATTCAGGTGGGTCGCACTTTATCGCGTGTGCAGCAGGCCTTGAGTTGGTCCTATGGGGAGGAGGTGAAACCATTCAAGCCTCCCTTAAATGATGCTGAATTCCACAGTTATCTGAACAGCCAAGGTCAACTGACCAGGCCAGAAGATCTTAGACTTCGTATATATCACGGTGGGGTTGAGCCATCCTTACGCAAGGTAACCACACTGCTTTGCCATTATTTAACTAATCTAGTAATCTAAACCGTAATCTAACCCTTTACTTTGAATACAAATTTAGTTAATGAAGTTACTTTTATTAATTTTTTTAACTTATTCAAAAACTCCATAATGTGTATTTAGAGCTAGAAAAAAATATTTTTCATATATTTTATATCATACATGCATTTGTGTGTGTGTATAAATATCTTGAGGGCAATTTCCGCCCTGACGGAAAACTCATGTCCAAGTTCCATAGCAGTCCTCTTTGCATTTTTAGCTGACTTTTACTCATCCATCTCTGTATTTTTGAGACAGGTTGTTTGGCGATACCTCCTTAATGTGTACCCAGATGGTCTGACAGGGCAGGAGAGAATGGACTACATGAAGAGGAAGACGAGAGAGTACGACCAGCTGAAGAGTGAATGGACGGCACGGGTCAGCTCAGAGGATCTGGAGTTCATTCGGGGAAATGTTCTGAAAGATGTTCTTCGAACAGACCGAGCACATCCTTATTATGCGGGCTCAGAGGACAGCCCACATCTCACCGCCTTGACCGACCTCCTAACCACCTTTGCTATTACACACCCACAGGTAAACATGCAATTCTACTCTTTGATGACACTAGGATGTGCCTTTATTTCTTTGGAATATAAACTGTCCTCATTTGCTTTCACAGGTGTCTTATTGCCAAGGCATGAGCGACATTGCCTCACCAATCCTCGCCGTCATGGACAACGAAGCTCACGCCTTTATTTGCTTCTGTGGCATTATGAAACGTCTCGAGGGCAACTTCCGCCCTGACGGACAACTCATGTCCATTAAGTTCCAGCATCTTAAGTTGCTTCTGCAGTATTCAGACCCTGAGTTTTATGCCTACCTAGTCTCGAAAGGTGCTGACGATCTGTTTTTCTGTTACCGCTGGCTGCTTTTGGAGCTAAAGCGTGAATTCGCTTTTGATGATGCCCTGCGAATGCTGGAGGTCACCTGGAGCTCCTTGCCACCTGATCCACCTGAGACAGAGGTGGAACTTCTGGGGCCAGCACTTGAGGCAGATCAGCCCAACGGCTCTCAGAATGTCCATCAGAATGTGGACATGGAGGAGATGGAAGAGAAGCTGACAGAAAGGCAGAGGAAACGTCACATGCTAAGACCATCTCGAGAGGAGGCAGATGGGGGACGTTCCCTGGTCGTAGACGAGGAGAAGGGGCCTCGGAAGGAAGGCGAAGGAGAGTACGGTGTAGATGACATGGTCAAGAATGATGTCACGACTCCGGCTCCGGCTCCCTCATTTGAAAAACAGGCCAGTTTTGGGGAATTCAAGTACTATAGTGGCCGTAACGAGGACAGCTTTGAGATTAATGAGAATGATTGCTCCGATCCTACGTTATCTCCAGTACAGTTTCAGTCTGCACACTCTACGTTGCCATTCTCGGCCCGCCAGTCCACAGAGGAAAGTGAGGATGACCCTGGAGAGCAGGAACCTCTTATTGGTAATCATACACCATCATCTCCAGGACAGAGAGACTCTCCCAATGGTCAGGCAGCTTCCCCAGAATCATCTCTTCCTTCCTGTCTACCAAACTGGAAAAGTAGCTCCAATCAGTCACTGGAAGCATCTAATTCTGCCACTAGTTGGAGAACGGCATCTCCTGATGCCCTGTCAAAATGCACATCCTCTTCCTCTAGTGGAGACAAAGCCATGTCTCCAGATAAACCTTCTGGGGGGTTCATGTCCTCACAAGTTGTAATAAACGGAACCGGGTCTCAGTCCCCATCAGTGGTCGCAGGGAAATCTTTACTGGCGTCTCCATCACAGAGTTACAATCGGTCACTTCTCTCTTCGCCAGTTTTATCTTTCGGCAAGTCCCCGTCTTTGCCCAAAGCATTCTCCAGCAATCTCCCCTCGCCATGCAGACCCACTGGGTCTGGCTTAACCTCTCCAAACACAAACAAACCAGAAGGAGGCGGAATTAAACCCTGCTCGCTTCCCCCTCCGCAAGAGTTCGGGAAAGGGAATCCCTTCATGCTTTTCCTTTGTCTTTCTATCCTACTAGAACACCGAGACCACATTGTCAAAAACAGCCTAGACTACAATGAGCTGGCCATGCACTTTGACCGCCTGGTCCGTCGCCACAACCTCGGGCGTATTCTGCAGCGAGCTAAAGCCCTCTTCGCAGACTACCTGCAGAGTGAAGTATGGGACTCTGAGGAAGGGGATGAAGTCAGCTTGGACTCCCCAGCCACAGCGGAGACATCCCCCCAAACACCCAACACTAGGCCCCCTTTCCTCAATGTACAGCCCTCTCAGGGTACCTTCCCGAATTCAACCTATAATCTGGCCAATACCATTCCCTCTCCGACAACTCCCATTGCCCTCTCTCCATCCGCTTCTTGATTCTGTGCAGTAGAAGATCATCTCCAGAAACCACCTCCGGACCGCAAGTTTTTCTGTACCATGCCGAGTCACAACTTACCTTTGTGCTTTACATGTGCTTAATGGAACTTGTTTTGTTAACAACCAAAGCTTAGTGACTTTCTTTCTTTTTTTGCCTTATCCGACCTTCCAAGTGAAGCCCCTTTCATTGTACTGTATCTTATTTTTTTATTGCACTTTATTGATTGTCCTTTGAAAGGGCAGGCCAGTTTTTGTCTCCTTTCACTTTGTAAATAACACTTTCAAAAGGCACATTATGGGCACCTAAAACCCCTGTTATAGTAGCCTCACTTACCTGAGACAAAGCAACAAGATTTTACTGTTATTTATTTCTCTGTGTGCAATCTTTATTTTGGATGAAAAGGGTTGAATCAGCTTCTTCTAAGGTTATTGTGGCTGTGTTGTTGTAGGGAGGAGAATGTTTACTAAGTAAAGCTTTTGAGACACCCTTGGAAATTCATGAATGAGTTTGTTTGACATTGCCAGCAGCAAAGATGTATTTGGTATGCTGATATATGTCAGTTGTACTTTATGAGAACCTTAAGCCTTGACTTTTGTTTGTACAAAACATTTGAGTGGAGATGAAGGTGCTGACGCATTATCCAGTATCCCACCAATGTGAAACCTTCAGTTGTACAATAGGTAACATTCAGCCCCAATCTTGGATTAATCTCTGAACTACTAATGGAGCTCTCCTCTTCTCTAGTGTACAACAGCTATTTGCTGTAGTTCTACATTAAGTGTATGTTTCGGTAAAGCACCACTCCTACTAAGATCAACATGGAGAATGGCTGGTAATTTGGTGACACTTATCCTTGCCTTTGGAGAAGTGCCTCATTTCACTGAATTAGCCATTTTTGTCTCTCTCTCTATTTTCTGTGTAAATATAATTTCATTGCTTTCATCCATCTTCCACCAAAGGTTTGTCTGTTCATTTGTTGCCATAACAACTTTGTCATCAAGAGGCAACAATCAAGGATCCCTGCTGTTAAAAAATCACAAAGTATTACAAAAGTGTTTTAATGCCTTTAGCAGAATGATTTTCATTGGAGACCTTGTAGACTCATTCTTTATGTCTTAATACCAAGTGTTCTTTTCGCTTTTTTTCTAAGTGCTAAAATAAACCTGCACATGGACTAAAAAGGATTTTCCTGGAAAGTAGAACAGTTAAAGAGTCCTGTTCATCAGCATTATGTGTATACAACATGTATGTAAGTTTTTCTGATTTTGATTTGGTTCTATATCATAGTATTTTACTCATACCTGTGGAGAGACTTGCTAGACTGAATGCTTGCAATACTCCAATTTGTACAATAAATTCACTGAATATTGATTGATCAATGATCATTCTTTTTAAACAATTACACAAAGAAACCATAAACACTTTCCCAGACCCTGGATGGAAATTATATCTCAATTTTGGAACATGGTAACTGGTTTCTAGCTGGTCCAAGCTGGTAGATTGTCTTGGGCCAGCAACATTAGCTGGTAAACCAGCTAATGATTAGCTACCATGCTCCACAACATAGTTTAAAGTGGATTTTTCACCAATGATTACCAAAAGCTTACAGCTTTCCAGGCTAAATTGCTTAAGTGGATATGCCATAGTGCCTTATTTTGGTAGACGCGAGGTAGCTGTTTAGTCACTTAGAGTAGAATAGTTTTATTTAGTTATTAATGAGTTAATTATTGTGGCGTTTGCTATAATGCTTTTTAGTGACATGTTATCTATTTCAGTGCTTCTTTATCCTGCCATGGAGACCCCCACCACTGCACATTTTGGACGTCTTCCTTATTGGACCCAGCCGTTTCGGGTCTTGCAGTAAATGAGCTGATGAGTTTAATCAGGTATGTTTGATAGTACTATGCAGTGGTGGAGGGTCTGTAGGATAGGGTTTGAGAAGCACTGATCTATGATTTCTTTGAAACAGCCAGGAAAATGGTAAATCTTGGAAGCATTATTGGTTTGATGTAATAACTGGTTGATTTCAATTGATTTAATGTAGCTTTTAACTCAAATATATACGCAAATTTACTAGCACATAGCTATTATGTAATTTTGATTTCGTTTTTCATGTTCAACAGTGTTTCAGTTTTTTCTAACATTCTAACATTTCTACAGTAACATTCCTTCAGTACTAGTTGAGAAATGGATATTATGTTTTGTTTTAGGTAAGGGGGAAAAAAAACAGTTGTTTCCGCCCGGTTTCGAACCGGGGACCTTTCGCGTGTGAGGCGAACGTGATAACCACTACACTACGGAAACGTATATAGTCTGATTTTAGGGCGTGGTTTATAATACGACGTATATGACGTATGTACATGTTAATTAGTTCAAGTAATTGGGTAATTTAAGTTCTGGCATATTTTTAAGTTATATAAAAAATCTAAGCCACCACTGTCATTTTAACAATGGGTTTTCTCTTGGCCTGATTCTTTCCTAAAGAACAAGTGTAGTCTGTTCTCTCCATCCATTTTGTTCATTTTAAATGAAAGAAACTTAAAATTTACAAGATGTTTGTACTCTCTATCGTACAGATGATTTCTGTGCTTAAGACAGGATTTTTTTCTTATGGGTCTTTTGATATGGCTCTTGGCCTCTAAAACTATTTGGATCAAAATGCCGAAACCCGGGATCGAACCAGGGACCTTTAGATCTTCAGTCTAACGCTCTCCCAACTGAGCTATTTCGGCGGATGAGGAATTGTGTTTTGTGAAGCTTTTTTTAAAAATAGATATATACATGTGGTTGTATACAAAATAGCGATGTACTACAACAAGAGTAAAACTCTCTAAGACCGACAACTCTGCCAACCATTTTAATTAAATTACGATCTACCCAATTATTTTAAACGGGATAAAACAACACCAGAAGCAACGGCTTGTCGTTTACACACTTGCATGCTTTCTGAAACCCTTGTAATGACTTTTTTCTTAATAACCATACAATTTCTAAGGCTATGACCACGTGACTCTACGGAGTATCTCTCATTTCAAAGGCTGCTGCGCCCTCCTGTGGTCGTGTTTGTCTGCCGCATACGTCGTCGCGGATTTTTCATTTCAGAAAAGTAACCGTAATAAACTTCACTGTTATTCCTCGAGCTTAAATTATTGTCTCTCTTTGAAAGGTAATGGTTACTTTTCTGAAATAAGGCAGCCTCAATAATGTTTACGGCCGACAAATGCGACCACAGGAGGTCGCAGCAGCCTTCGAAATGAGATAGTACATGCGACCACAGGAGGTCGCAGCAGCCTTCGAAATGGATAGTACATAGAGTCACGTGGTTTTTAAGTAGACGTCGGGCCAGTGGCGCAATGGATAACGCGTCTGACTACGGATCAGAAGATTCTAGGTTCGACTCCTGGCTGGCTCGCATCTTTTCTTTATTCGACTGATTGAAGGGATAACGTCAAGCATTGTATTACATACACTACATGAAATTGCATTACTTTAATATTTTATTGTGGCAGCAAAGCAGATTTTACAGAATTGTGCATTAATCAGCAATCGACCAATTTATCACATACACTACATGATCTTGCATTACTTTAATACTTTATTGTGGCAGCAAAGCAGAGTTTACGGAGTGTGAATTAATCAGCAATCAATCCAATCCATATAACAAAAGCTAACAAAGCAAGTATTTTTCTGTTGATAGCATGCTTCATAAGAGAACAGCTTGGCATGTTGAGGTTCTTCTAACTGCTGGTGAGTACAGTGACTGGTCCTCTTGTCTTCAACAGCTACTCTGGACTCTGCGCTCAATCATCCTGATAACAGCGAGAACATGTTGTTAAAATTAAAATGCATTCCCTTTAATTAGCTAAAATTAATATACATATGCTCTGAGCATAATATTACAACCTCATCCTTGCACGCAGGGACATTTTCACATGGTCTTCTATCGGTTTCAGTTTTCAAATCTTTACAGTTCACAATTGGCTCCCCTGAGAACATACTGCGGTCTTTGGAACTATAAGAGATAAAAGAAAACCACTGAAACAATGCACAACCTACGGTATGCATGTAATAGAATTGCACCCATATATAACTTATTATTATAAACACAATTTTCTTTCAATACCTACCGGTATTCGGAGATGTCAGGAACACACTTTCTTTCTCTTGTTTGTGCAGAGCCTTGCCCACAGGGAGGTTTGCAATAAGTCCACTCACTCCACTCTGACAAGACACCGTTCACTGAACATAGTAAGAGAGTGTTATTTGTTTGGAAAACTGACCTTCCACCTGTGAGGTTTTGGAAAATCCTAATTTTGTCTGAAACTAGAAGAAACCATCATCTAATATCATCATTCATAATGTAGTGAATATACAATTTGTTTGAGATGTACTAATATTAAGCACTCAATTTGAAAAATGTTACACATTTTGATGCTAAACAATAAAAATGAGCATGCTTTGCATTTATGTAGCTTAAAACTGAAAAACATGCGCTGTGTCCGAATATGCCTACCTCCATACAGAATATCCAAAAAAACTGTACGTATATCCGAATTCATAGTATTCATAAAACAGTAGGTGAAAAGTACCTGGACGATCTACTACTTCTGCTAAGATTCTGCGCATCCAATGGACACTTTACTATCCCATAAGGCCACAGCAGAGGAATTGTGAACGGCAGCGAAGTGTCGCAACTGAAGCCAGTAGGTCATGCGACAGTGACAACATGGCGAATGTACTTCATCTGAATTTCAATTCATACCATACAGAACATACTTTTTAAGGGTCGTGAAGTAAGTTTCAAACCAAATGTAGTACCTAGAGAGTATGCAATTTCAGACACAGCTAAGATTTTTCTTTGCACTCACTTTCACAGTCCTGAATTTCATAGCAGCTGCCGTGTTCAACAATATCTCCAGTACAGAAGTTTCCATCGTGTTTTCTACCAACACACTCTCTCTCTCTCCTTCGGTTTCCTTCCCTGCCTCTACATTTGATTTTTGCGGAAGGTTTTTTACATGGACCCCACACACTCCATTCAGACCACATCCCATGTACTGATAGAAAGAAAGAGAGAAAAACGTTACTAAGTTAAAGGGATAGTTCCATACTACTTCTTCAAAACACAAATGCTTCAAAGCATTCATACAGAGTTTGTAAAATAAATCCATATGAATCAAATGATATAAGTTTTCCTGAAGAGACATGATCACTTTATATGATTAATTGATTTGATTTCATTTGGGCTTTTATTCACATGAACATTCAATATATAAACAGAATCTCAACCATACTTGCTTGATGAGTGAGAACAAACCTGATTGTTTAAACATGTTGGCGGAACACACGAGAATGAACCTCATTGGTTCTTGCACATCACGCAAGCATGCTTGCGCTTCCGTTTACCAAAACTGAATGCTGTAAAGTAGTGCTGTCAAATCGATTAATTGCATCTAACATAAAAGTTTGTGTTTACGTGTGTGTATACCCACACACACACACACACACATATATAATATATATAATAATACATATATATATGTAAACAATATATTATATGTAAACACACTCATATATTATGTAAACACAAACTTTTATGTTAGATGTGATTAATCGTGAATAATCAATTTGACAGCACAACTGTAAACATTGCTGATCAACGCTGATCAATGCTTGTATGTGAATAAAAGGCTAAATTATATATGTTCATCATATAAAGTGATCGTGTCTCTTCAGAAGACTTGGATTAAACCGCTTGATTCATATGAATTTATTTTACGATTTTTTATATTTTAAACCATCAGAGTTTTGGGTGAATAAACTTTGAATGGAGTGACAGAAATCTCTCAGATTTTATTAAAAATATCTTCGTTTATATTCCAAAGATAAACAATAGTCTTATGGGTTTGGAATGACATAAGAGTGCGTAATAGATGACAGAATTTTAATTTTTGGGTGAACTATCCCTTTAAGCAATCAATTTGTATGCCTGTATTATCATCATACATACGTTTTTTTGTTTGTTTTCATGTTCATTTAGATAAATCCTTCACTGTATCAAACTACTTACTTGGACAGTTTATATCAGTGGAGCAGACACCAGTTTTTTGCCCTTCACCTATACACTCTCTGCCACCATGTTTGGGACTAGGAGAATCACACACCCGTCTTTGTGTCTGCCGGCCCAATCCACACGTCACAGAGCAGGGTGTTGAACCTGACCAAGCGCCCCAGTTTCCATCAACTGTGAAGTAGAGATATAAAGCGCTGGTTTCTACAATTCTCGTATTTCTGGCAGTTTTGTAGAAGAAAAAAAAAGTATATTACTTGGACAGAAAGGTAGTCCGCTGCAAGGGCGGGTGTCTGTGTCAGAGCCCACGCAGTATCTGCCAGGTGGAGCCGTGGATGGAGTGGGGTTGGTGCAAGTCCTTTTACGAAGTTCTTTCTGAGTGTTATGTCCTTCATCAATACAAGTAGACTGACAGGGACCCCAGCTTCCCCAACTGGACCACCCACCATGAGCTTGACATCAAATGAGAGCATGGTTTTAATTTTCAGTATCTTAAGTAAGCAAAAAAAGAAAACTATACTTACTCGGACAGATTACTTCAGTGGTGCAAGAGGCAATTTCTTCCTGTTCACCCCTACAGGAGCCCCCACATTTTGGAACTGGGTTAGTGCAGGTCCTTTGCCTTTTTTTTTTTCCGTTCTCACACGTGACTGAACAGGGCTGCCATCCTCCCCACGCTGACCAACCACCTTCCACTGGAGTACACAAATTTAAGGAAATATGAGAAAGATCATAGAATCCTTTATGTCTAAATGTAACAATTACTTAATGTTCTTTTTACCTGGGCAGCAATCTTTTTTCTCGCATGGTTTAGTTTGAATAGTTGTTAGGTTCGCACTGTCTAAGCAAGTACCAATTCCATAACAAGACCGTCGCCTTTGCGTTACTCCCTTTGTACAACTCACAGAGCACTCGCCCCAGGAAGACCACTCAGTCCATGCTGCCGGCCTGGAGGTCAACAGACAAGATTTTTCTAAAGGATATGTGCATCATTTGATCTCATTTGTTTCAGTTCAGCTAATTCAGTAGCTTGAAGAGTTAGATTAAAGTATTTATTATAAATTATTTATCTGTGCACATCATTCTTTTTTACTACAGGTGCCCTAGTAATCTTTAATCACAATATCTTCTCTTTTCTTCTCTGATGACGTTTACTGGCACAAGGGCGGGACAACCTGTCACTCACATGATCCAATCAATTTCCGATGGACAAATCTAAGTCCCACCCTACATTTTTTCTTGTTTGATAAGCCATTTCAATTTAATATATTAGTCCCAATAGTGAATAAAAGTCTATCGCAACTTCTGTTTCATGCTGACTTTAAGCAGTGTTATTGAAAAGGTGAAATGGTGAAAGTCTCCAATATATTTTTTACCGTAAAAAGTGCATTACAATTTAAAAAGGTTTCCTAAAAAAGGAATATTAACACTTCATTATTTTAAGTTGCATTGAAATAGAAGTAGCGACAGATCTTGTCTTCCGTATTGTGATGTACATTCAAGTGTAATGGATTATTAAAAAGACTTGGTTCTATGCAACGATTGTTGATTAAGTGAACTAAATGATTGAAGTCTCATATTCCATTCAATATTCACTTGACGATTGAGTTATGCCATTATGATTAAACATAAAAAAAATTAAAAACATAAATGAATAATAAACATGGATGAATCATTAACATCTACATGCATTTACAAAATTAATAGGGTGAAATTTCATTTTATGTCATCTTTTATATTTGTTTAACAAAATATAAAATAACAAATAGGAAATAGTTTTCCCATCATCAGTTTTTCACTTCATTAGACAAAAATAAATTTCAATGTGGCATTTATCATAATAGGGTTTTGAATATGAACATTATAAGCATCACATAAGTGAAACTTACCCACAGGACCTACACTTTCCATCTGCATTCATGTAGCCGTAGTTGGGGTTCATGCAACAGTCTGTTTTTTCAGCCTCACCCAACAGATCATCACATTTCCCAGTGGAAAGGGAAAATGCTGAATAACACTGCACCTTCTGTGAAACTTCATAAAGACTCCAAATTAATGAATGAATTAAATACTTATTACACATATTGTCTGGTATCTGTTACGGCACAGATGGACCGGATGTATTATATTATGTTTCAGATATTATGATTCACAAAAACAGTTATAGTCACAAAGTACAAAAAGTATTTGAGAAAAAGGCCAGTCAGCTAGCTATATTACTTCTTAACATTCATTTATATATGATTAAATATTTTTATATTGTCTTCCAACCTGATTGATGGACATAAATCCCGAGCAGCACAATCCCCCACAAGATCAGATTCATAGCTGGCTCAGTGTGATGGAAATTTTGGATTCTGAACGTGGAAAGTAAGTTAGATTCAATAAAGCCTGTGAATAAAATACTGCAATAATGTGACTGAAGAAACTGCAAACAAATGTGGGTCTGGGTTTTTGATCAATAGTGCATCAAACAAATCATTAAAGGTTCAAATATTAAGTTCATATATGATAAATTCACTATTTTAACCAATTTAATTTTTAACCACTTACCTCACACGCTTCCCTTTCTTGTGGCAGCAGTTCAAGAGGCTGCAACAGCGAGTGGTTTGTTTCGCCCTGCCTCAATAGTGACTTTCAAAAATCTTAGACAGCTGTTAACGAAAACAGGAATTATTCATTGTGAAACTGCTTAATCAGCTTCCCTTATTTAAATATGATTTTGCAGATTCATCAGCGTTTACCTGCTGGTTTGTAAAAGAACAAAATAGTTCAGTTCCAACATTTCTTCATTTCAGCTGTTGTGTAAAGTCACGTATACGGTCGAAACGCGTCTCTGTACTAATTTCTTCAAATGTGTCCTACTAACTCACCCGCATGCATATAACAATATTTGGCTAAAAGCTGCATAATACAGAAATGAAGTCAAAATTCAAATTTTGAATGTAAAGTATAGCCTACTTCCGATCCGTGTCGTGTTTTTTTTCGGGGTTGGTGGAAGGAGGTGGTCGGTCAAAAAGAATTTCTCAACGAGACCTCCGCAGACCTCCAAAAAAAAAACAAAACAAAAAAAAAAAACATTTAGGCTACATTTATAATTATTATAGGGTAAATAGCAAATGTCAAAGATAATTAAAAAACAAATTCAGTCATTTGTCAAAACTTACCTTTATACTTGGACCAGAAAGACATTTTTTCCCACTGTAATAAAAGTTTTATACTTTAATGATTGCAATTAATCTGATTATTTTGGGGAAAGCAGAAGTGCTACTTTTCACAACGTTTTTCTCTCAGAGTGCAGAAGAATGTGCACAGTTTTTTTTTCTTCTTTCCCATAAGCATATGTTTTTTTAGAGCTGCAAATTGCGCAAGCATTTTTTAAGCATTGTGCAATCTCATTTTGTGTTCTAGGCACTAAAATATCTACATAGGAGCAGGGCCAAGTGAAATTTGATTTATGTAACCAGTAAGTGTATAGCACTCTTGGCTCCATTAAACACCATGTTTAAATCCCATCCCAAGAAACAAGCAAGAACTTTGTTGGAATTGATACAACTGGAAGTGTCTCGACACCATATAAAACGAACAGAAACTTTAGGGTCTTCAAATGCTTTGCATTATCCAAGTTTGAGGTGAGATTTGAGAGCAAAAACAGAAGATAAGATCATAAATGAACAACTTTGTGATTGATCTATTCTGTCTAGACTATATCACTGCTGTTTCGTTGTATGCTACATGGACAGCTAAATCTCCTTGATGCATTTATATCTTTAAGTCCATCTGTTTTAGATTCCTGTCTAATGGCCCCATCTATAGGAGCAGTTTGGTACTCACAAGATCATTATTAATAATACATTAAAGGGTTAGTTCATCCAAAAATTAAAATTCTGTCATTTATTACTCACCATCATGCCGTTCCACACTCGTAAGACCTTTGTTAATCTTCGAAACACAAATTAAGATATTTTAGTTGAAAGCCGATGGCTCAGTATGTCACTTCCTCTCTCAAGATCCATAAAGGTACTAAAAACATATTTAAATCAGTTCATGTGAGTACAGTGGTTCAATATTAATATTATAAAGCGATGAGAATATTTTTGGTGCGTCAAAAAAAAAAAAAAAACATTGCTGGCTATGGAGGCCTCACGGAGCCATCGGATATCAACTAAAATATCTTGATTTGTGTTCTGAAGATGAGAAAAGGTTTTACAGGTGTGGAACGGCATGAGGGTGAGTAATAAATGACAGAATTTTCATTTTTGGGTGAAATAACCCTTTAAACTAAACTTATTTGTTAACTAATAACAATGGCTAAATTGAATTCGTCTG
Organism: Chanodichthys erythropterus; assembly: GCF_024489055.1. Classification (NCBI taxonomy): domain Eukaryota; kingdom Metazoa; phylum Chordata; class Actinopteri; order Cypriniformes; family Xenocyprididae; genus Chanodichthys; species Chanodichthys erythropterus. The sequence continues at coordinate 17,057,777 of NC_090229.1, forward strand.
CATTAACATTTAACAATGTTTATTATAAGGGATTTTCCAGTAGTTGAGTGTACCATTTCAACCCTCGCGGGAAATAACATTTATGATTCACAGAGCGTCATCTGTCTCCTACTGGTTGAATCTAGCCACCTTGTATTACGTAACATTCACGCCATGATTTTTCGTAGCTGTCAACCACACAAACGCCTGTAATACCTAGAAAGGAAAACAGATTCTGAAATAAACCAAACTCCCTTGACTAAATCCCTCGAATCGAGCCGTCATTGGACAAACACACATCACGTGATTAGATCATACGTCAAACCGCGGTGAGGAAATTTTGTTGCACTAAAGCTGAAAAACCGTTTGTATAGGAGGATTTTTCTACGCGTGTGTAGTTCAATACAGATTTTCTTACATTTTGAATACGGTTGTACTGAATGTCAGTGGTCAGAAGAGTTCGATATTTGGATTTAATCCTTATGGCTAGAGACCTCATGTACGACTTTGGGCCGAGGAGCGACCTCTGCAGGCAGGTAAACAATACACGCATCTTTTCTAGTTCCTCCATTTCTGTCATCCCTGACAACCGAGTAATCAAAGTGAATGGAGTTACTAGACCAGATTGAGCAAAAGTTGGAGTAGGAAAAACAGCGCGATGGTTATAGCTTGATCCGCCTTCTGATTGGATTGTGGAAGAATGGATATAACAGAAATCTGGAATGAAAACGCCTGGTATTTTAATCTTAAGCCTATTTAACCGTGATTGTTTGACCAGGAGAAATTTGAAAGCGTGTGCAACAAAATAAAAACAAAACAAAAACATGTTAGCGTTAAGCTAGCTAGCGCTAACCTCAGACTAGCATGTGTGAAATATGAGACACGGGGACACAGTGATGACAAAACTGATGTAAACCGACGGACTATGGGCTCATTTGAGTCTCAAAACAACTTTACTTCACGGAAAAAGAATATATTTATATTTGATCGTCCGTTGGGAAACTTCGAAGCTGGTCCGTAAACACCAAGGTAAACCAAGACAGCTAACGTTAGCCAAAACTCAATGTTTTGCTTGATTGAAGTGCATGTCTGCTTTTCCCGATTACTAACAATCTGTATGTGTCCATATCAGAATAAATGTATCTTGTAGTCTGTTAACTAGTAGATGTCACCGTTTTGAAGTCATGTTTTTGTCAGCTAGCTAGATTTTGTGTGGCTGTCAGGTTGCATCTGCCTAGCTTTTTGGCTATTTTGTATTATTTGTCAACATACAGTCGTTAGGGTTAATCAGCAGTGGGTTTCATCTCATTCTCTGTTTCTTCTCATTCTCTGTTTCTTGATTAGTTGAAGTTTCACCACCTGTATTATACAAGCAAGCTTTGCTGCCTCAGCCAAGCGCTGTTCATATTAACTTTAAGTTAGATTTTAATCCGCTAACTATTAACATACAGTAAGCTCAGGAATACACTAGTCAGCACATTCTACAAAAAAACTTTTTTTTATTCTATTTTACTAAAACTTTTTATTTTTTATATTTAAAAAAATGAATAAATAAAAAATAAATTCAAAGCAATATATTATAGGAAAATTAAGCAATTACTTGACAAGAGTACTGTTTTCTGGATCAAACTGATATGATCCCTTAAAACAAGGTTTTAGGAAGCTTGTTGTGTTGCTAAATGTACATTATACTGCTCTGAATAAGTAAAAAGTTTGTGGTTTTTCTATGTGAAAGGCTTTATGTTATGTTGAAGTATCAAGAATGACCTTGTGTACACAGAACACGGACTGCATGCTTTTACTCTGATTATTACAAAGTAAAATTTTTAACAATATCGGTAAACATATACTGTCTTGGTCAGCAATTGTTTTGTACAAGTAAATCTTATCATAATTCATTTTGTAGTGCACTTCAGTTTTTTTTTTTTACTGTCCATTAATTCTTAAGGCAGGACACCACAGGTGAATAGAGTAAAATTTTAACTACTAGATATCACCGTAATTATTACGTTGATTAATCACAGTACAACAATACAATTGTTTTGTATTGTACGTTTTCTACAATGTTACGTTTATGCAACAATTTTCATACATTTCCAGAACAGAAGTCTGAACATTGGGTAAAGCCAGGTTCAATATGTGTGTTTAATTTTGTTAAAATATTGTTTTTTACAGAGGGGACTTTGGAAAACTTTTTTTTTAATCACACATAAATCAGAAAATAAATAAATCTGAAAATATTGTCAAGAGTCAGGGGTAAAAAAAACCAAAACATTTTCACCATGTTTTTAGCAATAAATAAACACTTAGAAAATATCTAAAATACAGATTTATCTACAAGTCTGAAAGACATGTTATGGAAGCAAAATAGCCGAAAAACAAACAAACAAACAAACAAACAAACTTGTTTTGCTTGTAGTGTCTTCCCTTAAAGACAAACCACTTGAGAGGTCCAGAGGCTGGTATGCATGTCTGTCATAACCTCCGCACACTGACTCATTTAGTTCCTCTGTGTTGGTCGCCTCTTGCATGCAACCATGTGCAGATAAGCTGAAAACCAGAACGACTGGTTGCTGACAAGTCTGAACAGTGGCTCAAAGCATTTCTGATCGCTTCATTTACTGTGCATGTATATAAGTTAACGTAAAGAATGCACATATATGGTAGTGCTGTTTTTCCCACGTTACCCAGTGTCGTTCAGTAACAACTGAGATATCTTTTTAAATTGCATTGTCTTTGTTAGGGGTTAGTCACATTGATAATCCTCTTTTCCGAATCCACGGATTACAGTCTGTTAGGAAGTGGTCTCCATCCTCCATATGACCCTCACATCTGTTATTAATGTCTTCCATATTGAGAGCTATCATGTATGTGATTCATCCGAAGTCGAAAAGCTTTGTCCCTCATGTCGTTTCAAACCTGTATGACATACTTTCTTCTGTGGGGAGTTTCTTTTGTCTATACAATGAAAGTCAGTGGGGTTCAATGTCAGTGGGGTTCAACTCTAAATTTCTTTTTTTGTTTTCTCCAGAGGGTGAGTAAATGATGACAGAGCATTCGTTTTTAGGTAAACTATGCCTTTAAGACATTTCATAAACATCTTCTGTCTGGTTAAGTACACTTTGCAACACTGTGTAATCTTGACCTTTGTGTTGACATTGTTTTTTTTCCATGTTTGCTCATGCAAATAGGTCTTTCGCAATCGATACGCTATTCTTGTTCGGTCACCTGATTATAAAAGTTTTGTACAACCAAAATCTTTTGCGAGGTCTTTTTATATTGGTCACAGCATTTCCCCACAGGAGCTTTCATTGCAAGGTTATCTTATCTTTTTAAATAAACAACCTAACAGAGTCTCATAATGGATTTATCACCTCACACTCTATGTAGACTAAATATACCACAGACCTGTAATTGCTGACGGCACTGTTTGCGTCTGACTGCTTCAAAAAGATAAAGGTCATGTAACCGGAAGTGGTGAATGAATGAAAGGCCAGGTAGTTAAGACAAAAGCTACTTTCTTATTCTGTATATTTATGGATTCTCTTTTCTTGAAAGTGTTTGAGCCAGGTCTTAAAGATTCACATTTCTTGTGGCTAAGAGTGGAACAGTAAACGCCCACTTTTTCAACAGCCTTGGTTCTGCAGTATTTTCCCATTAATTTTTTTTTTTTTTTTTTCCCCATAGGCATTGGCATTTCAAAAAAATTCTTCAGAAAGAGCTCAATGCCATAAACCAAAGCAACCAGCTGTGAAACAAATCACACATAACAAATTCTGATTTGATGCTCAAGAAAAATTTCTTATTATTATCAGTGTTGAAATTGCTTAATATCTTATATTTTTGCTTAAAGGGTTAGTTCACCCAAAAATGAAAATTCTGTAATTAATTACTCACCCTCATGCCGTTCCACACCCGTAAGACCTTTGTTAATCTTCAGAATGCAAATTGAGATATTTTTGTTGAAATCCGATGGCTCCTTGAGGCTTCCATAGGGAGCAATGGACACTTCCTCTCTCAAGATCCATAAAGGTACTAAAAACATATTTAAATCGGTTCATGAGAGTACAATGGTTCAATATTAATATTATAAAGCGTTGAGGATAATTTTGGTGCGCCAAAAAAAAAAAAAAATTAATGACTTATGTAGTGATGGCCGATTTCAAAACAATGCTTCAGGAAGCTTTGGAGCATAATGACTCAGCCTGTCGAATCAGCGGTTCGGAGCACCAAAGTCACGTGATTTCAGAAGTTTGGCAGTTTGACACGCGATCCGAATCATGATTCGAAGCTTCCTGAAGCAGTGTTTTGAAATCGGCCATCACTATGTAAGTCGTTATTTTATTTTTTTTTATTTTTTTGGCGCACCAAAAATCTTCTCGTCGCTTTATAATATTAATATTAAACCACTGTACTCACATGAACTGATTTAAATATGTTTTTAGTACCTTTATGGATCTTGAGAGAGGAAGTGTCCATTGCTCCCTATGGAGGCCTGAGTCATCGGATTTCAACAAAAATATCTCAATTTGTGTTCCAAAGATTAACGAAGGTCTTACGGGTGTGGACCGGCATGAGTGTGAGTAATGAATGACATTATTTTTATTTTTGGGTGAACTAACCCTTTAATATTTTTGTGGAAACTGACCATAAAGTAGTGTTTGTCACCATATGACACCAGCTTCTGATTGGTGAACCCCATGTATGTTTGTGTTTGTTTATTGTTTATTTTTAAATCAATATCTCTGTGATCGAGATTACTGAAATTTTTACTTCCAGAACCCACACTTTTGCAGTTTGTTTTGAAATATCAGATCCTGCATCATCTAAATCTGATCTAAAAATCAGAATTTTCGAAATTGGGTTTCTCCTGCAGTGTGAACAAAAAGCCTAACTATGCTTTTAAAAATCTTGATGATGTCATTTTTCCCTTTAAGTTTAGTCAGCAGAGAGGTGATGGGGGTGGGGTGGGATCATGAAATGACACTAACGGTATTGGATCTCAGGTCAAATTCAGGTCACCCACACAATCTCTGGAGCATGTGCACTACTCACTAGGTCACTTCTCCAACGGTGATGGTCATATTCTGATACTTTTCTTAAAGGCACTTTTGCAGTAACTCTTTTCCTGTTTTTTGTCTTCTCAGAGGCAATGTCACGTGATGGATAGTTATGAGATTTAGCAGCCAAACGGGAGAACCATGGAACAGGTCGAGCAACCTACCTCAGAAATGAAATGTGACAGCCCAGTAGATGGAGTCACCAAGGGCCAGTCGTCTCCACGGACAGACTTGAACTCTGTCCAGATTCTTGAAGGGACAATATGGATGGCAGCCCAGGAGGGTGAGTCTGCATCTTCGGACTGTGGAGGGATATCAGACCTACAGGAGCCGGGCTCAGCATCGGGAGAGGAGGTGGAAGGCAGCGAGACATCAGATGCCACAGGATTAGAGGTCTCGCCCAGCAGCAAGGAATCGTGGGGGGCGAATCTACAGAATGGAGATGGAACGTCGCAGGAGAGTCCTCAACAGAATAGTGACACTTCTGTAACAGCTCAAACATTTTCAGGTAAAAAGTCAAAACTGCACTTTGACATCAAAGCCATTTATGAGTTATGGCATTCTGTCAGTGACATTTTTCGCCCACTTAACCCTATAAAGCTGTATTTGTCATATTTGATAAATGGTTTACTATGGCTTCTTACCTCATTAATATGAACAATATATTCCTGAAAAAAATCTTAATACTATTATTGATTAGTATAAACATTTACTGGATTGGCGCAGCTTATGCTTGCTTAATATTTTATACTTTATACAGGGTTTCTAAGCTTCTTGAAAGTACTTGAATTTCAGACACGTGGTGTCAGAAGTGCATGTATTAAACATGAACAAATTTTTTTTTTGTAGCTTGGTGATATATCACAAAAATCGGCCTTTATGCACTGCCAAAGCAAGAGTGAAACAGGGCTACTGATTGGGGGAAAGCAGGAAAAACCTGAAAAAAAAACGGCATGAGTGCATGGATGATGATCACGTGCAGGCAGCCCTGCATGATGAATGTGGAGCTATTTAACTAGCTCAGTATCAGGGAAGTGCAAAATTGATGCTTAGCTCAGAATTGAGATACATAAAAATGGAGTAATTAAAGTTCGAAAGAATAACGTTTAATAAAGGAGTGTTTATAAGCGCAGCGCTGCTTTGTGTACTGCGGTAACTAGTGTTGGGAATTGAAAATGCATTCCAATTCTATATACATTCAATTAGACACTTGAGGGTGAGTAAATCATTGGATAATTTTCATTTTTAGGTGAACCATCCCTTTAAGGTCAGGAATCGGATACTTGTTATAAAATTACAATTTTGATTCCGCTTATCAATTCCTATGCTCATTTTAATGTGGTTTTAAACCATTCAAGCACAAGAAGATGCGAAAGAGAACTCAATTCAGCATTTGAGTGCTGTTTTCTGTGCTGGGCACATCAGAGCTCATGCATAAAAAGCTTCCTTTTTATATAGTGCAGGTATACTGAATTGAGTTCGCTTTCGTGGACAAATACGCACAATGTGATGTCAAAATATCCTTGTGAACACAGTCTGTTATTTCTTATGTGAATTAAAACGGATGAAAAAGAAAATGCATGTGTAACAGTGTATTGTAACTGTGCATTAGGTCTTAAAGTGACAGCAGGCTAATAAACTTGATGCCGTCTGTATTAATGTTAATCAAAGAACAAAAGAAAAAGAAAATCACTTATTGATCTTGACTGAATAACTTTTGTAACTTTAATTAGGCTTAATCTATATTTATAGAAAATAAATTATGCAGTGTTATTTTACATTTAATTTCATTTTTTTTAATAGACAAATATAGATATTTATAATGTTTCAAAATCTTTATATGTCAGATAAATGCTGTTCTTTTGAACTCTATTCATCAAATAATCCTGAAAAAATTTACACAACTGTTTTCAACATTGATAATAAAAAAAAAATTTGCAAATTGGCATATTGGAATGATTTCTAAAGGATCATGTGACACTGAAGACTGGAGTTCAACTTTGCAAACACAGAAAGAAATTGCATTTTAAAATATATTCAAATAGAAAACAGTCATTTTAAATTTTAAAAATATTTCACAATATTACTGTTTTTGCTTTATTTTGGATTAAATAAATGAAGCCTTGGTGAGCAGAGAGGCTTCTTTTAAAAACATTAAAAAATCTTACCATTCAAAAAAACTTGTTTTTTCAACTTGTATTATTTGTACTGTAAAGTTGTTTATTTAAATCATATTTTTACAGTGATTTTATGTTTTAGTATTTTACCATAAACTCACTCGCTCTCTCTCCCTCTCTCATACACTGTTCCACTCCTCTCTCAATATTTAAAAAATATATTTTATCCATAAAATATCTACTTTTGCATTGCTCTCATAAGAGATGTTTTAAGTAGTTTCTCTCTGTTTCTGATTCACTTTTATAGATCCATTACAAGCACCCTCACTCTCATTGTCAGACCAGTTACGGTTGGGTCGGGATGACCCCAGTAGTTTGGGCCTGAACGTTGAGTGCCGCATATGTGGAGATAAAGCCTCAGGATTTCATTATGGAGTTCATGCTTGTGAAGGCTGCAAGGTAATTTTCATGAACTTGCAACTACTGCTGTCAAGGCTTTTCACAAACCATGGGTGCATTTATGGCCTGAAATAGACCGTCATCTATTATAAACCAACATTAAAGGTGCCATAAGCGATACCACCTGACAGATTTTACTGAAATAGATGTCCTGAGAAATCATACCCATCTCTATGACAGCCTTAAGTTCTATAAACAGCCCAAAAAAAAGTTATTTACCTTAAGTCACTGGGCTTTCTAATACTTAAAGGTGCATTTCCATGGTGAAATAATTTAGCAATCCAAGCACGTGTGTGCCTTACTGTTTTTCAGTGAGGAAGTGTCATCTTTTTTTAAAGGGGTTTTTCAGACGCACCATTCGTATGAAGCTGGAGTACGAGCGGTGTGAACGTGCCTGTAAAGTCCAGAAAAAGAGCCGGAACAAATGCCAGTACTGTCGCTTTCAGAAGTGCCTGGCATTGGGCATGTCCCACGATGGTGAGCAGCCTGCATACAACCACAATTTAAAGCATTCAGAATTTTACTGCTCATTTTATGTCCACTTTAAAAGTGTGAACTGCATATTAGTAGTCATACTCAATAAGTATTCTGGTGTACATAAATTGCTTTTTGAATATATATATGCTGAGCTGGTTTTTGTTTCTTTGTCTCAGCAATCAGGTACGGACGTATGCCAGAGGCGGAGAAGAAGAAGCTAGTGGCAGGGCTCCTCGCTGGGGAGAAGCTGCAAAGCTCTAGTGGGGCTGACCTCAAGACACTGGCCAAGCACGTCAACACAGCCTACCTGAGAAACCTCAACATGACCAAGAAGAAAGCACGGAGCATCCTCACGGGCAAGACGAGCTGCACAGCGGTATGCACTCAGCTTTTAGTGTCATCCCAACAACAATCTGTTTTTTCCTTGCTTATTTTAGCAAGGATGCACTGATATTACAGTTCTGGCAGATATAATGAGCCAAATAACATTTTGATGTTATTGCTGTTTTTATTTTACACAAAATGCATTTATTTTAGTTCTTATTAATTTTTCTCATGTCATCCCCAGCCTTTTGTGATCCATGATATGGACTCACTATGGCAGGCAGAAAACGGGCTGGTCTGGAATCAGCTTAACGGAGCACCACCCAACAAAGAGATTGGGGTCCATGTCTTCTACCGCTGCCAGTGCACCACAGTGGAAACTGTGCGAGAACTCACAGAGTTTGCAAAAAACATCCCTGGGTTTGTGGATCTCTTCCTAAATGATCAGGTGAGAATCATCCATGTTACATTATTAACTTATATTTGGTTTAATCTCTTGTTTATGCTTTATTAGTTTTGAGTAGTGACTGATAATTTGTGGCTCCTTTGAAGCAGTCACTTGTTAAAAAAAAAAGTAATTATTCATTTAATTATTAATTTATTATTATTATTATTAGTTGTATTATGTTGGTGACTCCTTAGGAGTAATCACTTGTCATATTGGCTGATAAATAATTATATAATGATAAATTATAAAGTCATTTTTGAGAGCCTGATTACAAAAACAAAAGTCTCACCATTAAAAGCCATGGAACAAGCATTTTAACATAAATCAATAATTACAGTACAGTAGCCTAGTTTGAATCAGTGTAATTTTTAAAATTAATTTTACATTATTATGGCCAAACAAAATCTGTTGCCTTACAAATAAATAAAATAATGCCTAAATAACACTAAATAACGTTCCACAACATTAATTATGTATAAAAATAAAAATGCATGTATCATCATGGGAAAAATAGAATGGAATAGCCTCTGCACGGACAATGATGAAATTATTTTATTTAAACCATATGATACAAGAAAAATAAATGTGCTAGTTATTATTAAAGGTACAATTTGTGATATTTATTTCCGCTAGAGGTCGCTAGAAGCCTATTCAAAACAAAGGCGTAGTTTGATGACGCCAAGTTTTAGAGCGGAAACTTGGGACATGTGGTCTCCATCTCAACGGACGGTGCAAAAGAATAGGGATCGGAGTCTGGAAGAACTCGATGCGATTATTAACGTTACTGTAGTATGAAGCAGAGCAGGACTGAGTGTTGCGGAAGCTGAACGAGGAGCTGGAGCGATTGATCAACACACGCCTCACGAGCCGCGGGACTTTTATTATGACACAGTCGCCGGCGCCACTTCCGCTTTTCCGGTCATGAGTTTACGGGAGCTGTCCTTGTCGACAGAACCAGCGGCAGATGGTAAACAGTAATTATGTTCCATAAATAAGTAACACAATCCACCATAAAACGTGCAGGAAGTAAATAAGGAACTGCTTGAAGCAAGCTAGTGGTTTGCTGGACGCTAGACACTACTTCCACATTTGTCCACGGCACTGTTGTCATGTGGTTTCTACGTCAGTAAAGGCGGTAACAAAGGTAACTGGCGTCATTGACAGGCGACTGCACTGCCCGTGTCACTGTTTAGAATGGGAATTTTCTCATGATTTACAAATAGTTGAAAACTTTAGAGATACTGTTTGTAATCAGCTGGACAAAATATATAACACTAGCCTAGTGGTTTTTGGATATTTTACTGCAAAAATTTTACATATTGTACCTTTAATAATGCTTCAATGTTTTTGAAAAAGAAACAAATAAAAATGTATATTACTGTTTCAAATAACAGCATTGCTGTTTGAGCATTTGCTGTGTGCGTTGAAGCTGAAGAGTGACTGAAAACCAGGAAACTGAAGAGCTTTGTTAGCAGCACTTATGAAACATAATGAAATGCATCATATATAAGATTAATCATATACTGTATTTACACAACATAAACATAATATTTCAACTTATATCTGCACAAAATGACGTGAATGCACAAGTGAACTTGAACTAACTTACATGCTAGTCAGAATAACACATCTGTTGTGGATGCACTCTTCCCGTAAAAGCGCAATATACGGTCGGCAACTAAACCCGGAGAGTTCTCAACGTTTTATTACAATAGTGTTCTTATTATAATGTTATGTAATATGACAGTCCAAATCATAGTTATTAATGTCATGCATTGCTGTTTGAGCTGTGTACGCTGAAGCTGAAAATGATCATTGGCGCACTTTACTACCGCGTTAATTCTTAACCAAACACACCCTATATGAGATAAATCAGATATATATACAAAATAAACATAATATGTAACTGTTGTGGACACGCTCTTCCTGTAACAACACGGGAGCGCAAAGAATTCACAACATTCTTTTACAATAGTTTTTTCATTATAATTTTATGTAGCCTATATGACAGACTTGCGCTTTGCATGTTACGTTCAACTGTATTTTCCTTTAAAAATGATCATTTTTCGGCCAATACCGATATGGTGGCCGATATATCGTGCATCCCTAGTAATTAGATGTAATAATTAGTTACTATTCATTTATTTATTTTAAATCCAGCTAAATAAATAAATATAAACATAATATAATGGATATTCATTCATTGCTGATAATATATGATAATATATTTCATACATGAATTAAAGGTCCACTATGTAACTTTGGGCCCTCTAGTGGTTAAAAAACAAAACTGCATCCATTTTGTAGAAAAACACTTTTGATTGTGCTTCTATGTGGATGAATATGGTTATTGTACTTCATGTCAAACTTTCTCGCTCATTGTGACTACTGACCTATGCCACTCCCACACTATACACACATCAGAGTAGCCATCATGGGGACAATTTGGCCATTTCTAATTATTGGGGGGTGGGGAGACTTGTCTCCTTCAATGTCAATGGTGGTTATGACCCTGTAGTGAACTATTAAGTATGGATGCATACTCTTCCACTGAATTCATTTCCCATTTTTTCAGATAACACTGTTTCAGGTAACTCTGGTACTCTTTCAGGTAACACTGTTAAAATATGGAGTCCATGAGGCCATATTTTCGATGCTCCCATCTCTCATGAATAAAGACGGGCTGCTGGTGGCTAATGGGAAGGGCTTTGTGACGAGAGAGTTCCTGCGTAGTCTACGCAAACCTTTCAGTGAGATCATGGAGCCCAAGTTTGAGTTTGCAGTGAAATTCAATGCCCTGGAGCTGGATGACAGTGACCTGGCTCTGTTTGTGGCAGCCATCATACTATGCGGAGGTAAGGCCACGCTATCTGTTTGATCAGCATTATTTTTTTTTTTTGTATGTCCTTTGTTGTTATTTATACAGTTGACATCCACATCTGAATTTGTTATGGGGTAATGCCAGTCAAATAAACACAACAAAGAGATCAAAAGCTTGTTTATCATAACAGGAGAAAATGGAACCACCAAAAACGGTCTTTCTTTGCTCTAGATCGTCCAGGGCTGATGAACGTGAAGCAGGTAGAACAGATTCAGGATGGTATCCTGCAAGCTCTGGACCAACATCTTCATGTGCACCACCCTGACTCTCCTCATCTCTTCCCCAAACTGCTGCAGAAGATGGCCGACCTCAGACAGCTGGTCACAGAGAACGCCCAGCTGGTTCAGATGATCAAAAAGACTGAATCGGAGACCTCCCTCCACCCGCTTTTACAGGAGATCTATAAAGACATGTACTGAGCTCAAGACTCAAGGACCTGAATAGAGAATGGACTTCAAGTTCCCTCCTGAACGGAGAGAGTGCACACATCTTTATGGCGCTGCGGTGCCATGGGTTTTTTTTAAATGAATTTTTGTAAAGGACTTTTACAAATATTGACTTTGAATACTGACATTTTTCTCTGATTTTGCGGAGTGTTTTTTATTTAAACTAAAATCTGTTCTTGTATACAGGACTCTGAACATCTAGTCACCTTTATTACTACTACTATTACTACTACTACTACTAGCTTCATGTTCTTCATTTGCTAGATGAGGGCTAACACCTTTTAGAAGTTGTCTTTTCCATCATGGTTTTGGTTTGCAAGTACATTTAAATGATAACTAGTCTGTTTCTTTGAGGAGATCAGAGCACAATCAAGCTCTTGAAATGCCACTTACTGTATGTTTTTATAGGGCTTTTATTTTTGTGGTTCTTTTTGTTCTCCTGATTCTGTTTGATTAGGCACTTTTACTAAAGTAAAAGGTACTCCACACAAAACTGTACAGCAGTCATTTATATTATTTTGGAATTATGTTACTTTGTTGAGGATGTTGTTTTCCGCGTCAGCTGCTACAAATATATATTGGTATTGAAACTGAAGACAAATCTATGTTTAATAATTCACTTTAAATCTTTGGGATAAACCTACACCAGTGTGATCATTTCAGTTGTATGGAAGGAAAGTTTGTTCATCATATATATATATATATTTCTTATGAGCTGATACCTTTGTTAAGCACTGGTACCTTGATGGTACTTGTATTTTTAAATACTGTCCGGTACCGGTCATATTTACTGAATTGAGACATGACATCAGTTATCTTACATTGTCTCCTTGATACACCATTGTATTAAATTAGGTCTTCCATTAGTATGTTGAAATGATTTTGAATATGTATTGAGTGATTGAAACAAGCAGGCTGTGGTTACATTAAAAGTAGAACATTATGGTCAAATTGGTTTATAGTACTCATATAAGCTTAATTTCATTCTCTAGATCAGTTGCATTAATTAATGATCATGTCATGTTAGTTATATTGAAAATGAATGCGAATGAATGGTTATGTTGAGTCAGCTTGAGTAAATACTTGCATTGTATACTTTGTTGAAGTAACATGTCCTGTCAGAAACAATGCTGAATAATTTGAAAGTTCAGTGTACACATTTTAAAAGAAAGCAGTTTTAATGTTGAATTACATTAATTGTTAGTAATATGATGTGCAACACATCTGCCATTTCACATACAGAAGTATCTCAGAAATATTGGAGATTTTATGTTATGGCTGAAATTTGCTTTTCTGATCTGTTAATTAAATATGGAACTTGAAGTCAAGAGATTTATGGTCATGAAAACTGTTACTGTGAAACTAGAGAGCATAATAATAATTTCGCCCACATCCTTATTCTTAAAATACATTTTGTCATAAAGTTTCACACCAGATGTCGACCAATATCTTTCTACCTTTCTGGTCAGATCTATCTCAGAAATGTCTTTCTTTATTAACAAGAGCAAACAAGATGCACAAGTGTTATGATTTGTGAAATATTTTGGATCAAAGTAAAACAATTCCAGACATCACTATGTTTCTTGTGATTTATGAAAAGCTCCAGATATACAAATATTTCACAAGAGTTTTGCAGTCATAATAAAATATGTGTTAGTTTAATCTTTAATTTATGCTTTACCAAACTAATTTAAATGTGTGAATATTTATTAAACATTTTAATAAGAAACAATTTGTGTCAATGAATAATCCTTTAATTAGAGACCAAACGTCCTGGATGCAATTTCATATTTCACGATTTACTTTTGTTTTGTATAATATTGTCATGTTTATGCAAAGTGCATGAAACAAATCGTTCTTTTCGGATATTTCCAATGAATCGATTCAACCACTTCATAAACGGGTTCGAACTCCTGAAGAGTGGTCTGGATGATTCGGACTGAATCAGTCGACTCTCGAGTATATATATATATATATATATATATATATAAACAGAAAAAAGTGTCGCGTGCGTGATGATGCTGAATTGACTTTCTGAACCGATGCTGTTCAAAAGAATCGATTACTGGAATTGATTCAGACCAGGACCATCATCACTAGGCGGCTCGTTTGTGATGCATCCCTGTCCATCATACGGTCAAATGGGAAAGCCCCGCCCAACAATTATAAAAGTGTGTATGTCATTAGCTATTCATCAGACAAAGAGGGACAGGCGCAAGATGGAAAGGGACGCACATTCATCCAAAGGCTCAGGAGAAAACAGTGCAGTTTGTAGGTGGGTATGTTCATCAACTGCTAGCATTTTTTGCAGATCAGTAGTATAGTTTACTGCAGTGCTACCAATCAAACCATTATGACACTAAAATATATTTATATATATAAACAAAATCAGCTAATTTTATATGAATTGAATTGCGAGATCAAGTCTCATTTGTATAGATGTCATCTGCCGAAGTCGTTTTTTTATTCTATAGAAAAGACACGGACGTCTCTGGTTGGCCAGCGCGCGTTCTGCGTGACGTGGGTCTCCTGCGCTTCACTCTCGCCAACTCTTCTACCCGTTTACTCGCTCCGACAACTGCATTAAATCAAGTTTTTTTGGAGGTTTTAAAATGGATCGGTATCGCATACCGTACAGACACTCGAGAAAAGGCAGCTTAAATGTGGAAAGAGAGGTTTGCAGGTAGTTTTGTGCTTTAGACTGGAAGAAAAGTTCGTTTTTAGCTCCGATCATCTGTTTGAAAGAGTGACTTTTCCTGCTTTAACGTTTCTCGGCGCAGATGTTTACATCCGGTTAAGGCAGCGAGCGAATTGTTTTAGTTCTAGTAGAGCGAGTTGTGCTGTTACAGCAAACTAATACAAATATACTTTTGGACTGCAACGTGACGTTAGTTGGGAAAAAGACCGTTGCAAGATTTGTTAGTTACTGACCAACAGCTTTCGTTTAGTGCTGTAGTGAGTAACAACACGGACGATCGAGGGCTCAAAACGACTCCATTGTTTTCCTTTTTCCTTTTTTTTAAAATTAAATGCTGCAGCTTTTCGAGTATTTGTGAAATATGATGTTAACAAATGTTTTATATAATGGTCATGTTGTGGTTTGCAGGCAGTTCATCAATGGATCTTGTCGCTATGGTCCGAGCTGTTACTATCTGCACGAGTTTCCTGCAGTACCTTCATTTCAGGTTCACTGTAGGTACTTCCAGAAAGGTGGCTGCTGGTTCGGTGATCGATGCAGGTAAGCAGGAGTTTTTTTAATTTTTTTTTTATTTTTAAACATCAAATATATATAGAAGAACAGCAGGATACAAGTTTCATCTTTCAAATTGCAGGTATCTCCATGTTCCTCAAGGGGGTGAAGGCTCTTCGGGGAGCAGCAGACGTGGTTCAGCACCTGCTGTTTTCCCCTCTGCACTGGCTGGCCGTTCTGACCGCCGGGGATCTGAGCCCTCTCTTCTCCCACCTCAGGGAGCCTACAGCCTGAATCGGAGGGGTTCTGAGCCCCTGGTCACAAGTATGAGCGTGCTGCAGCAGAATTTTGAACGCTTGACCACAGGAATTGCAGAGGAGGAAGAGTTCGGGGTTGTGGAGGATGTACCTCCCCAGCAGGGTATTACTGTTCATTCAGGCTTTTCTTTGAGACTGCGCATCACATTTTCCTTGTATGGTTTTAATTTTGGCATCTACCTCAGGTGCATCGAGATTGCTGCAACAAAGAGGCGCTGCAGACTCCAGTTCTTCACGTAACCACAGCTCTGCCGCATTTATGCCTGGTGCAGCGCCCACTGAAGTCCAAAAAGTAATCGCATCTGAAGCTAAAACACAGGTTGCAAAGGCAATTAATTTCCTGGAGCTTGTAGATGGTGCTTTTTGGGTTTCATCAGCCTGGGTTTAATGAAGTGTTATTGGATTATAGGTGACCAGTTTGCCAGAGAGACTAGATCAGGATGGTGCTGCAGTTTCAATGGAGCAGCAACCTTCAGGGGCCTTTGACCAAAGCAAAGATGTAGCTTGTGGCATCTGTATGGACAAGATTTCCGAGAAGTCCACTGCTCAGGAGCGGCGTTATGGCATCCTACCCAACTGCAATCATGCTTTCTGCATCAGCTGCATTGTTACCTGGCGAAAAACAAAGGACTTCCAGGAGGATGTCATCAAGTGAGTTTTATCTCATTCCCCTTACCCCCCCCCCCCCCCCCTTTTTTTTTTTTTTTTTTTTTTTCTCGTATGAGTGTATTAACCAAATGTATTTATTATTTTAATATCTAAATAAACAGAGGCTGCCCACAATGCAGAGTGAAGTCCTCCTTTTACATTCCCAGCAAGCACTGGGTCTGTGATGGGGAGGAAAAGGCATCATTGATCGCCTCTTTCAAAGAAAGAAGCAGGTTAGAATGGTTCACATTTATGCTGTCAAGTCATCTGTAATAGTTTATTTGACCCTTCACATTGATTCTGGAATTCTGTTTATCTCTAGCAAATTAAAGTGCACTTTCTTCATGCGTCACGGATGCTGCCCCTTTAAATCGGAGTGTATCTACAGTCATGACATGCCCCCTAATCACACACACCGTCGCAGGCGCTCAACACCAAGGGTATCACTTTCTTGATGTTTATTAATATTATTATTATTATTGTTTGTTTGCTATGCTGCTTTGCAGTTATAAGGTTCCTATATTGAACCTCAGTTTTAATCTGTTTTCAGGACACAGCTGAGATGTTGGAGGATTTGGGGATTGATGGCATCCAACTTTGGAGCTACATTTTTGCCCTAACTCTGTTGGATGATGACGACGATGACCTTCTGGATTTTCTTGACGACTAAGGACCTTCAAGAGTCATGTATATGTTGGCTCAGCCTTGAGTGAGCTTTGCTTATCTTCTGCACTGAAATCTAATTGTCCCTTTTTTAGGGTTGGCTTCACTTTAGCTACCCCTACATGTTTGGCTAATTGTTTAGCCATGTAGATTTAGTATGTGTGTTTCTGTATGAGTGTGAAAGTATTTTGCCTTTAGTTTAAGGGAGTTGGTCAAAGTTTGAATGCTCAGATCTCAAATTGAGTTTGTATCTTCAGGTTAGTTTGGGAAGGGACTATGGCAAAAAGTTGAGGATGGGGAAAAAAATTAAAATTGAAAGCATGGTCCCTTATTTCAGCTAGCTTTTTCACTTGTTGATCATTTAATACTTCCATCTGTGCTGCTTCCTGATTGTTGCACCCTCTTGTTTGATACCTTTTGTATGAAATCAGATTTTAATATTTTGTGTACTTCCTAGTTTATATTATTGCCAGTATTCTGTCAAACACTAAACATGCAACCTGTCAGCAGGCTTTGATTTATACTGTTCTCTTCAGCAGTGTTAACAGGTTATACCAGGACTTGATGTCACATTTTATGACTTTTAGTACATGTTTGTATTCAAAGAAAAGTGAAAATAAAAAATGGTTCCACTGTTTGCCTCACTTGATCCTTTTTATAGTGTTTTTTTTTTTTTTTTTTCCCACATGTGCTACCAGTCATGTAGCAACAAAGGCTTTGAGGAAAGTGGGAGGACACATTAGATGGGATTTAACCTGTATTCTAACACTTCCACTTTCAAATTTGATTAAGATAATGTACCGTGGTAAAATTGGTATCCTTATTGCTATCAGAATATTGCCAGAGGGATTATTTATTGTAAGTCTCCTCCAAACCTACAGGTGTCGCCAGTGTATAATAAGCGCTTATTAGAGGCCACAAAGAACTCCATTCGAAATATTGTACACAGACAGCAGTGCTTGCATAAGCTTTCAGCAGTGTAATGAATGATATGTCATTGTCTAAAACTATTTTGTACCATATGTTACTGCTGTATCTGGGACCCTTACGACTTCATTGACCGTAGTAGCAGGCTTAGTCGGTAATTAAAGTCCAGTGATGGATCTGAAAGCTCTGTTGCAGCGTTTCGACGGAAGGTCCCGGTTGCTGGTTCACGCTCTGCATTTAGGAGCAACCGGGACGAACAATGCGCAGACGGTTTTCAATAAACAGCGCAGATGTGATCCAGATTTCACCCTCACTCCGTTTTTAAAGACTCTGTGCCAGCAGGAAGCATATGTGCGCGAGGACGCTCTCGTTCTGTAAGTAGACTGTCATAAACTCAATGACCTCTTGAAGGTAATGTCACCTGGCAAACAAAGTGACAATTATGAAATATTTTACTTCTAAATACTTATTTTTTTATTTTAATTTTCTTTTTGATTTCCACCAGTAACAGTGTCTAATATGGCTGGGTGAGGTTTGGTAAAATATGTTAAGATCCGAAAATAACGTACATATACATTCATTTGCATATACAGTGAAACCAAAATTTATTCAGACACCTTGAACATTTCATTCATTAATAGTTTATTCACTATAGTTTAAAAAAAATGGTAATAAAATATGACAAGATTTCCGAGTTAAACTGTGTCAGAAAAAAAATAATCTTAATTATTTCAGATAACACGAGCAAAACATGGTCAGGTCAAAGTGTCTGAATAATTTTATCAATTTTAGTGGTAGTCCACTGTATGAAGATTTTTTGGGGTATGTCAGTTTATTTTGCTATCTCACTTACATAAATGAATTATAGTGTCCTGCACCCACTGGTAAAAATATATCAAAAATGTCTGAATAATTTTTGGTTTGACTGTATTAACAAAATAGTTGATTATACAATACGTTTTTCTTTTTGAGTCACTGAAAAATGGAAATTAATAATCAATATTTTGAATCTAAAAGTACATTATTATTTTCATATGCATCATTATATGCTGAAATCTTTTGTTTTATAGGAAACCTTTGGTGTGCTTGTTTTCTGAAGACTTTAAGCGAAATCTGCTGTGCTTTCTGCATCTGATTCACCCTGGACTGCCCAAAGACAGTGTTCTCCACCTGCTTCAATGTCTGACTCAGGATGATGGAGAAAATCAGTGGGCTTGTGCCTTAATCAAGCAGCTCCAAAGAGATATTGAGGGCACTAGGAAAGGGACCATCCTCACCTCAAACTGTACAAAGACACTAAAGAGTCTCTGTGCGAGATTCAGGGATGCTAATGCGAAGGGAAGATGGGCCTCTTGTTTTGAGGGGCTTAAAACAGAGGGTAAAGAGACTGACATGTCAGTTTTATATCAGAAAAAAAGGAAAAGTGACAACATGGATCATGATGGAGAAGTTCAGGAAGATCATCAAAGTAAAAGGGTAAAGATGGATTTCTCTCCAAGTAAAGAACAAGAGAGGTTGCCTGAAGAGGAGGAACATAAAATGAGAACAACACAGCAGAACCAGAGCGCTGCCTCTGTTTCACAGGCTCATTCTGATCTTTTGGGGTCTTCAAAAAACCTGCCAGACCACATGAAGGTAAAGTGAATTTCAGTGCGGTTAAACTGATTTTTCATGCCCACAAATAGCCTCGGTAATGATTTACAATAATGTCTCTCTTTAGTTAATCCACCAACTAACATGAACTAATAATGAGCATTACATTTTTTTATCAAAAATGTTCATGTTCATGTTAGTTAAAAGTAACCGTTAACTGCTGTTAACAGATAAAACATTCAACCTTAAAATGTTTTAGTAATTGTTGAAATTAACATTAATTAAGATTAATAAATGCTGTATAGAAGTTCATTGTAAGTCCACGTTAAATAATGTAGTCAAGTAATGTAAATAAATTAAACCTTATTGTAAAGTGTGTTACCATAATCTGTTAATGTATAAACCTCAGGAAAGTTGCTGTTCTTCAGGATAGGAAAAAAAATATGTTTTTTCTTCATGTTTTTTCATGTTCTTGTGTCAGAATTTATGAATAAATTTCTAATATTTAAACATTCCTTTTTAGGCTGCCATTCCTGTGATTAAAGAATTACTAGATACAAAGTCAGAGGTAAAAAAAAACTTTTTTATTATGCAAATGTAACTTCTATAAATCATTCCATTTATATATATATATTTCTTTTTTTTCTTTTTTTTTTCTTCACAGTGGGATGAGAGCTCTGTGTCTGCTCTGAAAGTATTTCATGAATGTGACCCCAATGAGGTTTGTGGTGGTTCAGTTGAAAATGAAATGCTTTTTAACATTTGTTACTCCATAAATGTTTCCATCAGTATAAATTAGTTGTATCTGATCACAGGTGGAGGTATTGTGTTCACTGCTGTCTTTGTCCGAAGCATCTGAACAGAGTTTACCTCAGTTCTGTAGCTGCCTGTTGAAACTGTCCCCAGACCTCAGTCACAGCACTGCTTCTGCTGTGATCACACACCTGCTGCTCCACAAGGTCAGTACGTTTGTTTGTCACATATTACGATCTTAAAATTTCATTAAAGTAATTAAAATATGAATAATATATACACATACTTATTTATATCACAAAATAGATATGCTATAGCTACACACACACACACACATATAGAATGATAGACTTATAGAATAGATTCATATAGACAAACATATCAGAATGATTTCTAAGGATAATGTGAAACTGAAGACTGGAGTAATGATGCTGAAAATTTAGCTTTACCATCACAGGAATAAATTACATATTAAAATATATTCAAACAGAAAACAGTATTTCAAAATATTAATGTTGTTACTGAATTTTTTATCAAATAAATGCAGCCTTGGTGAGCATAAAAGACTTCAAAAAAATCAAAAACAACCTTTTTTATATTGATATTTTAATTTTTGGCTTTTGCCAGATTAAAAGCTCAGTCGCACTTATATTTATTTATTTCTGTCTCAGATTGTGTCCCTTGCAGAACCTGCTTCTCGCTGTTTGGTAACAGCCGTAATGTCTCTTTGCACTCGTTACCCCAGGCCAACCTGCCAGGCTCTAATAGAGCCAGTTTTACGAAAGGGACAAACTGGTATGAGTAAATTTTGTTTTTATGGATTTTGATTGGATTTACCATTTTTATTCATATACTTTTTCATTAAACACTAATTGTATGTTTTCTTTAGGAAGCGCCCAGGCAGAGTTACTCTGTAGACTGGTTGTGGACTGCCTTGAGCCACATCACAGGCCTCTTGTATTTCGGTCAGTCTGAATCTTACAATTCAACTGTTAGATTGAAATAAGCCTTGGTAATTGCATGTTTGAATAATTTAACAGGTTGACAGAGTTTTACTAACTATAGAAATTTGCATTCAAATCTTAGGACAATACTTGGAGTGTCCTGGAATGAGAATGTGTTATCAGTCATCCATGCATTGCTAGATTCAAAGGTACTTAAGAAATTTCTTTTGAATCATAAAAGATGTTTTAGTCCTATGTTAATGATTTCTGTTGTTATGCTCACAGCTTGATCTGATTGAGGAGGATTTCTCTGTCTTCACCGACCAGCTTCGCAGTCAGTCTCCATATTTTAGCAAATCTATGAAGTTTGCCAAGATGTTGCTGAGCGTCTTGACCAAATATCAGTCACATGTGAGTATAACTGTAATGTATGGAAATAACCCAAGTTTTGCAAAAAACCCTGACCATAACCTTCAACCACAATATTATTAAAGGGTTAGTTCACCCATTCTACACCCATAAGACCCTTGTTCATCTTCAGAACACAAATTAAGATATTTTGATTAAATTCGATGGCTCTGTGAGGCCTGCATTCACACCAATGACACTTCCAATTTCAAAACACTGCTTCAGAGCTTTGCGAATCGAATCAGTGACTCACGAAAGTCACGTGATTTCAGCAGTTTGATAGGAGATCAGAGTCACTGATTCGATTGGTAAAGCTATATTGTTGAAAAGTTTTTTCCTTATTTTGTTTTTTTGGTGCACAAAAAGTATTCTAGTCACTTTATAATATTAAGGTTGTACTACTGAACTCGCATGAACTGTTTTTAAATATGTTTTGAGTACCTTTATGGATCTTGAGAGGAAGTGTCAATGCTGTGAATGCAGGCCTCACTGAGCCATCGGATTTAATCAAAATATCTTAATTTGTGTTCTGAAGATGAACGAAGGTCTTACGTGGGTGTAGAACGACATGAGGGTGAGTAATTAATGGGTGAACTAACCCTTTAAGTATAATTTTATGGTCCTCAGCATCAGGAGTACTAAGAAACCTATTCTCCATACACAAATTACTGAGGCATATGATAGTAACTAATAAACATCACAACAATAAATATCTACATTAAAATGTTTTTTAAAAAGCTAGTGTAAAACTGCTGATTAATAAGGTGTTTTATTTGATTTATTTGTTTTGCATTTCAGGTAAATTCTGCATGCCACCACACACTTTCCAGCTGCTTGTCTTTCAATGAAACCTTCCTCAAGAAATCATTGCAGGCTGCATTAAAACGGATTTCTCTTTGAAACATTATTCCCATTTTAAATGACACTTTAGTGCATGAGTTTTGGTTGATCTGATTGTATTATTTTTCTAAATATATTTTGTAAATGTAATAAAAACTTATACATACTGCATAGTTGTATTGGGATAAAAAAATATACATTTTGAATGGGTTAACATCAATACTTGATTATCAAATTATTTATTAAACTTTATATTTAATTAAATCTGAATTTGTATTAATTAAATTATTTGTACTGCACACATTTGAATGATTAAAATAAACATATACATATAAGAAAAGATATTTGTTTGGTTTTTTTTCATCATACTAATTTTGTAAATTTATTGTAATTGTACATGGCGAATAAACTATTCTGACAAAAAAAAAATTGTTTGTGAAATTTAAAGTTTTCTTGTATGGTTTCTGTGGCCACAACAATCATGGCTGCTCCGGAAGTCCGTTTTTCACACACTGACTGGCGCATATATTCTGCGCAACTTCCCTTCATCCTTCCTTTTTCGAGCTCCGTGTGAGGGGGGAGACATCACGGCAAAATGAGGCACGTGAGAAATATTCATATATATGCATTTATAACGTGTTTAAGTCCCTATTAATTTTTATTTTACCTTTTTATGGGTATGTGAGCGAATCTATCGTCAAGCAATGTCAGTCGGACATTCTGATATTTTCTTTGATTTTAACAGTCGAGCAGTTTTTGAGCGCTGCGGCGCAGTATAGTGGGCCATCTCCAATGCAATCCGGTTTAATCTGAGAATTGTTTAACTTCATCTAAAATTATAGTCGTCTAGAAGGCTGTTATTCATAGATAACATTATTAATATCGATATATTGAAGTTTAAAAACGGCGTTTTGAGGCATGTTAATGTATTTTCCGGGCAATCTGCTTACGTAGTCATCGCGACATTTATGCACTCGAGACACTCCAGAGTAACCGTAGTCGTACAATTTAATCACATTTTTATCTAATTTTTATTTTTTTACAGCAAGGTCTCAAGAGACACTTTGTACGAGGCTGTTCGGGAGGTCCAGTCTGGTTCCCGTCGTAAGAAGAGAAAGTAAGACTCGGACCATATTGTTTTCCCCAATAACTGGCAGAAATTATATATATATATATATAAATAATTTTTTTTTTTTTTTTTATTATTCAACGAGCAAGTATTTTAATAGTGAACCATGCATTTTTCTAAATCTCTAATACTCCCATTGTGGAGTATTTGAGATTGCTGCTAGTGTTTAATACATCAAGACTACAGATCTATTTATAGCTCTTTGTATCGTTGCAAATAACTATGTAGTAGTACCTAATGAGCAGTTAAAAGTTTAGTTCACCCAAAAATGAGAATTGTCACTAATTACTTACCCTCATCTCGTTCGAAACCCGTAAGACCTTTGTTCATTTTCAGAACTCAAATTAAGATATTTCTGTTGAAATCTGATGGCTCAGAAAGGCCCCCATAGAGGGAATGTAATTTCCTCTCTCAAGACCCATAAAAGGTAGTAAAGACGTTGTTACAAAGTCCATCTCACTACAGTGGTTCTACAATCATTTTATGAAGCGACAAGAATAGTTTTTGTGTGCAAAAAATAAATAACGACTTGTATAGTGATGGGCCGATTTCAAAACACTGCTTCCTGAAGCTTCAAAGAGTTATGAATCAGTGTATCGATTCATGAGTCGGATCACCAAAGTCATGTGATTTCAGCAGTTTGACACGCGATCCGACTCATGAATCGATACACTGATTCATAACTCTTTGAAGCTTCAGGAAGCAGTGTTTTGAAACCGGCCATCTCTATACAAGCCGTTAAGTTTTTTTTTTGTGGTTTTTGCGCACAAACTATTCTTGTCACTTCATAAAATGATTGTAGAACCACTGTAGTGAGATGGACTTTGTAGCGACATCTTTAGTACTTTTTATGGATCTTGAGAGAGGAAATGACATTGCTGGCTATGGAGGCCTTTCTGAGCCATTGGATTTCAACAGAAATATCTTAATTTGTGTTCTGAAGATGAACAAAGGTTTTACGGGTGTCGAACGACATGAGGGTAAGTAATGACAGAATTTTCATTTTTGGGTGAATTAACCCTTTAATATTGAACTGAATAGGTATCAGCAACAATTGGAATTCATGTTAGAATTGTGTAGTTTATCTGAACTTTTTACCCAGTAGTAGTGTCACAATTGGGATAGTGATTTGTATAAAAGAAACTAGTCACTAGTACTCTTGAAAGTTAACTTCTGATGAACAACAAAACTATTGGATTACTTGCTTGATTAAATTATAATTAAATGGTTAAAAGGAATAATTGTTTAAATGCCTCTGCTTAAACACAGCACCACCAGTTAACTGCAAATGGGGTATTTATAATAACTTTTATATTTAAGGTTTCTTGAGACTGTGGAACTGCAGATCAGCTTGAAGAACTACGATCCCCAGAAGGACAAGCGTTTCTCAGGCACTGTCAGGTTCGGACCTTTACTGTATCACCCAGCCTTCTTGCAGCTTGCCCTTTGCTTTGCCTGAATAAATCTCAATGTCTTGACATGGATTAGTTATCCACTTGATTAAATTGCATGAACAGGCAGGTTAAAGGCAGGCAGTTGAGAACCGCCTCGGGTAGTCTGACTGAACCACCCATCTTCAGGGTTGGTGAAGCAGGCGGACCCCTACCCTGGGTCTTAAAACATGAGGGGAGGTTATAGGTGACTGTTTTTATGCCGTCATACCTAAACCGACCATTTTGTTAAATGCCTGTGCTATCGACACCTGATGCCAGCTGAGGTGGTATGGGTAAGACTCTTCTGATCTGCCTCACATGGGTTGAAAGGGGTCTGATATGCTTATGTTTGTCAGTCTGTTTAATCCGTCGCTCCTCGCAGGCTGAAGACAACCCCACGCCCCAAGTTCTCCGTGTGTGTCCTTGGTGACCAGCAGCATTGTGATGAAGCCAAAGCCGCCGAGCTTCCACACATGGACATCGAGGCTCTTAAAAAGCTCAACAAGAACAAGAAAATGGTGAAGAAGCTGGGTGAGTTGTTGTTGTTTTTGTTTGTTTGTTTGTTTTTTTTCTGGAAATGTGCTCAACAGAACATAAGCGATTTAAATTAGAAGACTTGCATGTGCTCTGTGCTCATTCTGGATTGAGTCTGCATAATGATCCTCTTGTTCTCCTTTAGCAAAGAAGTATGATGCTTTCCTGGCCTCTGAGTCTCTGATCAAGCAGATTCCTCGTATCCTGGGACCTGGCCTCAACAAGGCAGGAAAGTTTCCCTCTCTGCTCACCCATAATGAGAACCTGGGCACCAAGGTGGATGAAGTGAAATCCACCATCAAATTCCAGATGAAGAAGGTATATTTATTGTAGTGAAATCTAAATTGCATCACTTTTTCACTCGAGCATGCACTAGTGTTCAAAAGACTTTTTTTTTTTTTTTTAAATAGTTTTACCAAATTGATCAAGTCTCAGCCTCCACAAAGCAGCACAACTGTTTTCAACATTGATAAGAGAAGTTTGAGCCCCAAATCGGCATATTAGAATAATTTCTGAAGGATCATGTGACACTAAAGATGGGTGATGCTGAAAATTCAGCTTTGCCATCACAGGAATACATTACATTTTTAAATATATTTTAATTGCAAGGTGTGTTGTATGTGCTGTTTGAGAGACTTAATTTTATTAATGACTGTATTTGTCCAACTGAGAAAATTGTGCTTTGTGACTATTTGAAAAGTTTATAACGGTCATCTGTCATGTTCAGGTTCTGTGTCTGGCTGTGGCTGTTGGTCATGTCAAGATGACCGAGGAAGAGCTGGTCTACAACATCCACCTGGCTGTGAACTTCCTGGTGTCTCTGCTGAAGAAGAACTGGCAGAACGTCAGAGCTCTCTACATCAAGAGCACCATGGGAAAGCCACAGCGCCTCTATTAAAGACTTTGTTCCATAATTTTCTACAATAAATGTGGAGTTGGTCCAAATCTTTTGTTTCTTTCTTGTGTCATTCATGATCTTTAAAATATATGCTAAATTTGCTGATGATTGACCAGTTATATCAGCTTCTGGTGCTTTCGTTTGCTAAACCATGCCATCCAGGTATCTTGTCCAAATCTGTGCACACGCAGTACTCAAATCCAGCAAAAGAAAGAGTTTGACCAATCTGAGCGATGGGTTCAGTTCCCAAATAGCAAGCGGGGATGATTGACTGCGTACGGCCTATCAATAAAATGAGACTGCAAATCGACAGCAACACAAAATCCCGCTCGATCCCTCCTTCCATTCCCGCTGTCTCAGTGACTGAGTCTCAAGCGAGGACAGTACAGTAGTCACGGTACTTAAGATAAACTGGTATGAAATGCTCAAGTGATGTTAAACAAATCTAAATCGAATTGAAATCGCTATATGGGTTGGTGTTATGAAAATGTGATGTGACTGATAAGCGCAAGGCTGGAGAAACAGGCCTTTATTTATTCTCCGTGTTAAGAAACGTAGCCTACATGTGTTGTGTTATTGTGTTAATACTAAAGTACCTTTATATGACATAGCCTACTTATTTTGTATGAAAACTAGCACATTAGTTACTTATGCATTTAAAATGACCGTTGTCTCAATGCTGCGTGAGCTCATAAACAAACGCGCGCGCACAGGAGATCATTGTAAAATGAAAGTTGCCGTGCTTGGTTTAAAATTTGTTCTTGCTTGCCTTTGTCTGTCAGAAAACATTTTTAATTATCCACCCGTGTTTTAAGATTCGGTAAATGACCAACGCTTTAGTTAACAACCCCTCGTTATATGACTAACTTATTTATATTCTTGAATACTCGATTCGTTTTGCTCTTATTGGTCCTTTCTATTCATTGTCAACAGTTTTCTATAAATGTTTGTACTGGCTAACCTTTTATTCAGCGAATGTTTGTCTTCTTTATAATTCAAAGACCGCATGTTACAAATAGAAACCCTTTTTTCTGTGGTATTTATTATATTTGGATATTAAAATAATAAATTAAAGGTGCTCTAAGTGATCCTGGATGGAGTAACTTCCTGTTGACGTTCGAAGTGTTGTCAAACAAAACAGAGGCTAGCTAGACCCTCCTCCTCCTCCTCCTCCTCCCCTCCCCTCCCCTCCCCCCCGTGCTTCCTGAAACGGTCATGAATGCGAATTTAAAATCATTCTTGTCGGTTATTGGCTGGAGCATGTTTATTGTTTCGTGGTCCAGGCTGCACCAGTTTGTTTTCATTGCCGTTCGGAGCTTGTGGCGACTACAGAGACTGCGTTTTTTTACAGTGTGTTCAGGGGACAGGCAGCTAGCGGATAATGAGGAGATGTTTGCTGTATGTGACAAAAAAAGTTTTTGGCCTAAAAACTCGTGACATTGCTTTTAAATTAATCACTACAGCAGTTTTCTAAGGGTTTCTTAAATGTAGACTAGTTTTCATTACAAAACCTGTATAAACGACTCAACTGTTAGGTTAGTTGTATGTAAATATAGCCTACTTGAAATTGCAAACAAAAAATTTCTGTCCATATTAAATATATGAATGCAATATTAATTATGAATTAAAAAATGCTTTTGAGCAGGTGTAGTGAAATTTTTAATTGTCAAATTAAAAAAAACTTTAACAGTCAAAATTAGGTTAACGAAGATGGGTGTGCATGTGTGTGTTGTATTCGCAAAAATGTAAAAAATTATATGCCCCCCCAAAAAAGTGTCCCGTCCCGTCACACTGGTACTCGAAAAAATTTTCCAAGGTTGGCAGGTCTGTTTATAGACTGGTTTAGTGTGATAAGCTTCACTGTATGCAGTTCATAGTAAAAGCTTGATTATAAAGTGCTTCATGCATTCATATTGGCACCTGAATTATATATTGTAGTAAGCACACCATAGAAAGTAAATTTTTTTGCATTTGTTTTGTACTGTTTTTCTGTCAATGTCTGTCATGCTAGTGTATGTGGCAGCCATGACATGTCTAAAACTGCCACCTCTATCTCTTAATGAGATTATGTAGTGCCTGTTAGGAGTAAGAAAGGTGGAGAGCAAGAAATCACAGTAAATGTCATGGTAAGAAAGCATTTGTCTTCATTTACCATTACTTTGTTTTGTGGTTGTTCTCTTGAGTGGAGCAGTATATCTGTTTTCCAATCCAATTGTGGTTTGAAAGAATTTATGTAATGTTTGAGGGCTTTTCATGGAGGACAGTAATATGTATGCAGAATTCATAGCTCTTTATCTTGAGTTTTTTTTTTCTTCCCTCACCATGGTGATGGAGAAATAAGAATACGCTTTACGATCTGAATTTTATCGTTTTAGACTAAAATCTCAGTTCTTAAACTTTTTTTGACTTGGAATGAATATGCAGATTAAAACTTAGTTTGTGAGGAAAAATAGTCATCTAATCCATTCATTACTATATCCTCCTGGGACCCAGAAAAAGGTGGGTTTTTTTTTTCTTTTTTCTTTCTTTTTTTTCCTTTTCTCCGTGTCATTAAATTGTAGTGGACACCAGGACTAAGTTGTTTATAAAATGAAATGACAATTACATTTGTTTTGTTTTTAAATAAATTTTTAGGCTTCAGGATTTTTTTTTAACTAAACTTTGTTTAAAGATGATTCTCAACTGTTATGAAAGATACATGGGTTTTCCCATTCAATAATGCATCTATACACTGTATCTAATTTGCATATTAATGTGTTCTTGGGGCAACGTATTGGAAAAAAAAAAGTGTAATAATTGGCAACATTTTCATAATATCTAATAATTAATAGGAACATTGATAAATAATTTATTTCACTATTCACTTGTGTCTCCCAAAATGCCTGATAAACATGAGTCCTGGTGTCCTATACAGTGGACATGTACAAATTCGATGTCCTTTTGATTAGAAACACCATCATATTTTCCTGAGATGTTGATTTATAACAAACAAGTTGAAAATTAATCAGATTTAAATGATAATTACAAAATATATTACAATAAGAGTGCTAATTTTGATCATTAAATTAATGTCAGTCATATTTAAAGACCAAGGAGAAGTTGTTGTCATTGTGAAACCTCCAAAAATTTGGTATCTACTTGGTTAACTATACATTACAATTCATTAATGGTTAGGCCTGTGAAGACCCGCAAGTGCTGACCAACAACCAAACAGAGAACAGTGGGAATGACTGTGAGGAAGGTAACACTTCAACAAAACCATTTACTCAATACATCCTGCTTATTCTTAATCATCAGGGTATATGATTAACTATTAAGTGACTTTCTTTCTCTTCTGAAGGATCTAGACACGAGAACCACATTTCCTTAGAAGAGCCGTCTGTTATCGAGAGGCTGGGTCCTAACAGGTGATTTACTCAAACAACTCTAGCTTTATATTCGTTGGATATCCAAGTATATGATTCTTCCTTTGTGGACATAAATTCCTATGTCTTATTTTACTCTATCATAGTGATGACTTGACAGAGGAGGAACTGGAGGTCAGTCCATTTTATTATTAAAATGTATAAAATAGCCTATACAGTTCTTTCAAGTGTGGTATAACTTATTTTTTTTCTATGTAGATTCATTTTTTTATCTAAATAAATGCATTTTTATTGAATTCAATTAATTTTCATTTGAATTCAGTTTTGAAATCAGGGATTCTTAAACTTTTTTGTCAGCTGAAACCCTTTGATTTAAAATACTTAATTGAAGTAGTCCTATTACCCAATTTTTCGATAATATTTCAATAATTTAACAACCCATTCACATGTTCATGGATCTCTGATGTCACAGGACATGCAGGTAAAAAAATATTGAATCTTTTTTTGTGTGTTCTATTTTGATATAAGATTTAAACTTATTTAAATATATTTCTAAGTATGTTAAATATTTCTTTTTTTTTTCCTAAATTTTTTGCTGCGATCACAGGCTGCTTTCTCTCGGCTGTCTGTGGCCTTTCGCTGTGACCAGTTCACTCTGTGTCAAAGGCTGGAGACTGAGGAACATGCTCGGGACAGTGCTGAGGACAACCTCAAACTGGAAGTGGAAAGAGGCTTGGAAATAATTGAGGTATGACTACAATCTGAGAACAGCTTTTTTTAATTATTTATTTTTTTGGATTCAGCCTTTGCCAATTCTTGGAGTGTATTTTTTTTCACTAGACACTCAAGGGAATGTGTTTAGATATCAAACGGGCCAGGCTCCTTCAGCGCCTTGAGCTTTGTCTTAACATTATCGGGGGCACCATCGGACGAATCTCCAACACAGCAGAGGTTCTTGGGGCAGTGCATCAGGTATCGGTCCATACTTGATCTTACCCTGGATAGCAAAGCCAGAGAACATTACAGTGGGTCCCACTAAGTTGGAAGTTCAATAAAAGGCCTTTTAATATGTAAAATCCCATTCTGTCTCTGTGAGTAGGAGGCTAAAGTGAGCCATGCAGTGGAACTGATGGTGGCTCATGTGGAGAACCTGAAGCTCCGCCACGAGAGAAACAGCATTGAATTGGAGGAAATGAAGAAACAAATGGAGAAAAGCAGCAGAGAGCGATATGTCTGTGAGCAGTGGGGTAGGAGAACACCCATTCGGGTTCTCTCTTGATGTTAAAGTTGTGATGCATCCACCTGCATTTTTAATTTTTCTTTTTTGTTTATTACTGCAGAGGAAATTGACTCTGTTGATAAGCTGGAAAAAGACTCACAGAAGGTACTGATTGCATACTTGTTCAGTTTTATTCAGTCAAATGTCTTTTTCAATTAATTTTTTTTTCCAATTTATGTAGACAAGTAATTTGTAGTTTAGTGTGAATTAAATGATTTGTTAGAATATTATCTGATTGATAACACCTGTCTCTTTTCTCTTCTGTCTCACTCTCAGCCACATTTACGGCGTAGAATCAGTACAAATGTCATCACAAAGCAAATCCAGGTTGTGCAAAATGAGTTTCGTTCACTCAATTAAATTTTTAACCATAAAAAACATCAGATGTTATCAGTCTAAATTTAGTTTAACTGTACTTTGTTTCTCTTTTATTTAAAGAGACAAAAATTAATGGAGTCAGAAGCTCTATTATCTTCAGTGTCCAATGAGATAAGTGACAGAGACAGAGAATCAAACACAAAGAAACCAGACCACACAGAAGACTGCCTTCTAGTGGACAGAGGGTAATTTGGATACAGTATATATTTAAAGGTGCCCTAGAACTTAAAAAAAAAAGATGTAATATAAGTCTAAGGTGTCCCCTGAATGTGTCTGTGAAGTTTCAGCTTAAAATACCCCATACATTTTTTTAATAAATTTTTTTAACTGCCTATTTTGGGGCATCATTATAAATGAGCCGATTCAGGGCTACTGGCCCTTAAATTCTCCTGCTCCACGCCCACAGAGCTCGCGCTTGCCTTGAACAGTGTATAAACAAAGTTTACACAGCTAATATAACCCTCAAATGGATCTTTACAAAGTGTTCGTCATGCATGCGGCATGTATGCGTCGGATGAGTATTGTATACTGTTAAATTGTTTACATTTGATTCTGAATGAATTTGAGGCTGTGCTCTGTGGCTAACGGCTAATGCTACACTGTTGGAGAGATTTATAAAGAATGAAGTTGTGTTTATGCATTATACAGACTGCAAGTGTTTAAAAATGAAAAAAAAACGACGGCTCTTGTCTCTGTGAATACAATAAGAAACGATGGTAACTTTAACCACATTTAACAGTACATTAGCAACATGCTAACAAAACATTTAGAACAACAGTTTACAAATATCACTAAAAATATCATGATATCATGTCAGTTATTATTGCTCCATCTGCCATTTTTCGCTGTTGTTCTTGCTTGCTTACCTAGTCTGATGATTCACCTGTGCAGATCCAGACGTTACTAGCTGCCCTTGTCTAATGCCTTTCATAATGTTGGGAACATGGGCTGGCATATGCAAATATTGGGGGCGTACACCCCGACTGTTGCGTAACAGTTGGTGTTATGTTGAGATTCGCCTGTTCTTCAGAGGTCTTTTAAACAAACATAAGAAGGAGGAAACAATGGAGTTTGAGACTCACTGTATGTCATTTCCATGTACTGAACTCTTGTTATTTGACTATGCCAAGATAAATTCAATTTTTCATTCGAGGGCACCTTTAAAATCTGTAGCGACAGAACTTTTTTCCTGTTTAGAGCACAGCAGGAATGACTTAGTTTTGTAGGCAGAAACCCGGAAATTATTTTTTTTTAGCACTTCAGTTTCCATCGCCTCAAAGTCAATGGGCTTTTGATTAAATGCCTTAAATAAGGTCTGTGGATAACATAAGCCCAAGATATTTTCACGTTTTATTATACAACATAAAATACATCAGTAATACCCCACTAATGCTTTTTTTTTCACTTGGCTTTCACTAACAAATGGCTAAATGGGACTACAGGGGTTGTCAGGGACATTAAACATCATTACGCCCAAACAGGAAAACTCATCTACTCACTAGTCTGCTATCAAAGCCTTGTTGTGTTTATAATCATACTCTAACTCAAACTTCCAGGGAAAATGACCGAAAGAGTGGTTTGAAGCTTAATGATGCAACCGTGTTGTTTTTTTCTACTTCTGGCGATTGCATTTAGGCTTCAGAATTCATAAATGTTGAACAAAACTAAATCTAAATTTTGTGGTCGCAGAGCGTATTCTGTGAAAAATCCTATTGGGTTTTGTCCAGGGAACCAAGGTGATGCTAACTTCTGGGTTGGCTTTCCAAAATCATCACTACAGCACTCTATTGTGGCGTACATCTGACTGAAACAGATTATTGAAAAAGAAGAAAACATAGGGTGGAGACTTGGTTTTTAAAATGAAATGCGTTGTTGAACAATTCACATTAAGATAAATAACATGCATTTAGAAAGTACATGGTGAATTTTGGCCATTTAGTCAACATGAAATTAAATTTGGCCCTAGTGAAGTCCTGTCCTAATGTTTTTCTTCTTACATATGATATATCTTTTACTGTAAAATACATAACATTTGAAAGTAAAATTGGTTGACTTTTATGTGCTGATACCATATCCAAAGTCTCACACTACTTAAGGCAAGCAGCACCTCGAGAGGACAGCCCCTCACAAACTGCCATGGTGAATGACCCTGAGGAGACATCCTCTGCCCAAGTTCTTCCCAGCCAGACTCTGAGACTTGAGCAGGACCCCTTCTATGTAAAAAAGTAGGTCACTTAAAACATGGACACATTGCTTTTAAAAATCCTGGAGAAGAACTTTCATGAATAAATTCAAATGTACTTAACTACAATATACTTAAAAATGGAAATGTTTTTCCTTTGCTTATTTCATGTACAGACAACAGCGTTTTCAAAACGATCCCTGTTCACAAGGATTCGCAAAAATGACTAAAAACGCTGCGAATAAATGACAGGCCAGTAGTTGGCGATGTCACTTTGTAAAGAAACATTATGCATCTATAGACTAACCACGTAATGCGCATGATGTGACCTTTTTCGCAAATCTGCATTTTTGTTGTTTACATGGAGCCGATAATGGTATCGTTTTCAACAACTTGGTTTTTCCAGTAGGGTTTGAAATCGGGTTTCAAAATACAACTCAAACTGGTAGCTGGTCCAAGCTGGTTTAAGCTGGTCCATACTGGTCATTAGCTGGTCCACGAGCACCACCAGCTTGGACCAGATAATGACCAGCTCAACCAGGTCTCTACAATTTTGGACCACATAATGATTCCATTTTAAGTGAAAACGGTGTTGTGTAAACGAGCCCTTAGACTGTTGATTTTATGTCTGCTACAGTCAAATAGTGGTTTATTAATTGTTTGATAATTATTAAAATAACAGAAACACAAGTTCACTGGCAGTGTTACCTCATCAAAGGCTGAGGAGGAAGGCGGCGCTGGAGCACAGTCATGCCAGGCTCAAGAGATCTGAGCACAACCTCAGAGACTGTGATAGATGTGTCATTAGCTTGTGAGTTACACTTAATACTTAATACACATACTGCTTATTTACTAGCTTATTCTTTTATTAATTGAATTATTAATGTATTCATATTCAATTTCTGAACTCACTGATCACTTGTATTGTTTGATCACCTGCCTGCAGACAGCGCCCCCTGATGCAATGGATGTATCACTGCCGCTGGATAATCTTGGCCATCTACCTCACTGTTCTTTGCTCAATCATAATATTAGCCATATTAGTGTGGCTGCTGCAAACACCTGTCTTATGGATGTGAAAAAATTATAATAAATATCCATAGAAACTGTTAAAAGTACTGTTGATAGCTTTTGGTTACTGAATGGTCAATGTTTTAACTGTTTTACGGAAAACTCTTTAATGTATAGTTTGGAAATGGTCTCAGAATAAAAATCTTGCACTAGCATTTATGTCAATGTATATTATACAACTGTTTTCTGTTTTATTCAGTGTAAATGAAATATTTGAAAATATGACAAAAATACACAAGACATACTAGTGAGGACCTGTGAGATTGTTTATTAAAGTGTATTATAAATAATATAAAATATATTTCATAATTAGTGTACAAACATGAAGGAAAATATCTACATTTGGTATTATTAAGACTCACAGATGGATTATTATTACAATGCATATTACAGTAGCAGAGCAACACTTTTTTTTTAAAAACAATTCACTAATTTAAAAAATGTGTTAGCAAAGGGGCAATATTAATTCACAAATAAAAAATAATATGGAAAAATAATATATTAATTCATAATGTGTTAAATTAAATAAAATAATGGGGAAACTAAGATATTACGTAATAGTTTCATTATGAAGAGTCGTGTACCAGACACATATATACTAAATGATGTCATTTCCATGAAGGCATTCATCAGTCATTTGCAAAAGTAAGCCACAATCTCCTGACATCAATAAAATTACCATTATAATATACATTCATCATAAATATCTGGCATGATGCCTTACAAGGAAGTCTTAGACTTGAAATTTAATCACAAATGTAGGCATATATGGAATTGAGGCATATATTTTACTGGCTCAGCTCCAACTGGGTCAAAAAGTCTTGGTGAGAATTAACATAATTTTCACTATCAGGCTACATCAATGAGTCCATTGGCTCAATAAATAAAACTAAAGAAGGTGTACAAGGAGTTCACTTATTCTCTGTGTAATTTCCTCCTGGTTTCTTCTACCTGGTTTACACCTGACTCACAATCTCAGAGTCTTCCTCTTCATACCACTGCAGCGGCGTTCCATCGGAAGCCCTTTGCAGAATCACTTTCTGAGAAACCTGGAAAGAAACACAAGACATTGTTCATTAGTTAACTGCCAAGAACAGCTTTCATTCATGATGCTTAGTTTGTGAAATTGGTACTGATAAATGCATATATACTGTACATGTCTTTACCGGTTTTTGAGAGGGAATCTGGTGGTAGGGTGGCGGCTCTGGGCGCTTAATTCGAAACGATCCTTGCCGTTCGAGTGAGCGGTGTTTGGACACAGCTAAATTGTTTTTCTGGTGCCAGGTTTTAAGCTCTCCTGATACCATTTCTCGAGGAAGCACCCGGCTGGGATGATTGGGGTACTCTCTTAGCGATGTTGTGCGTACCACCTTTGTGTACGGCGGGGGAGGCTTGAGAATCCGTTTGGGTGAAGTAACCTCCACTTGTCGGGGTTTATTACTATGTATGGTACCAGATTGTGAATTCGGTCCAAGTTGCAGCCTCCCCATGTCTGCCTGAAGTGGTGTCCTGTTGTTAATCTTCACTTGACTGGGGCCGGCCATGAGGTGAGGTGGGTTGTTGTTGTTGTTATTTTTGGGTGGGCTGTTGGTGTTGAGCTGGCCTGGTGCTTTATTTGGAGCAGTGCGATGGTAGCCGTATGGTGGCGGACATGGTTTAGGCGCCTCGGTGGTTGTCTCTCGGCTGGAGGAACTGCTATATGAGGAAATGGAAAGCTCGGAGCTGCTGTCTTCAGAGCTGCACTGATATAAACGTTGAACTGAGTAGGCTAACGCAAAATCAGTAACTCGTCGACGTGGCAACTTGGTCCGGCCCCGTCCCAGTTCTGAGCTGGCCTTGGTCAATTCTGGTTTGCTTCTGGGAAGTCTATTTGACAGGAGATAATATCAGATCAGTAAGGTAAACAATTTGCTATGATAAGCTCAGTGAAAAAGTAATGTTGATCATTAATAAACTTAATATCAATTAAAAATATTTCAATGCAAGTAAATTTGACTGGTTTCCCAAATATTTGTTTGTGTTATCTATTTATGTTTATCAGATTATCAAGCCTTTAGCTTATCAACATACTAACATCAAACTCTATGGATATTCAGCTGTCATTAAATATGAACAGCATTAATACAATGCTGGAATGCCAGTGGTGAGTTTAATTCGTATATTAATTACCTGAAGGACTGAGAGAACTGTCGGCGCAGTGGCAGCTCTGGAGTGGAGGGGGCGCTGTTTGGCTGATTGTTCCGCACTGGCAGACTTTTAAACACAAACTGGGGTGCTGGAGGAAGTTCTGCCATTCTCATGTCTGTAGGTGAGCCTGTTGGACTGCTGCTGACACCGAGGAGGCAATTCATGAGATCATTATGAAATAATTATGATTATATACTGATAAATGTATCTAAAAAAAAAGACACTAATCGTTCTTTGGTATATTGTTTTAACCTCAAACCAGCTTACTGGATCGACAGTGTAACAACAAAAGCTTTTTGATTAGTAAAATCAAACCTGATTTGTTCAATAATGGTGAACTATTACACTAGCATTAACAAGATTGGGGTCAGTACTTTTTTTTTTTTTTTTTAAAGAAATTAATACTTTTATTCAGCAAGGATGTATTAAATTGATTAAAAGTGACAGTAAAAACATTTATATTTTACAAAAGATATCTATTTTTAAATAAATTATAACTAAAATTAAAAATTCAGCTTTTTTATTTGTTATCAGTAATCAAAAGATAAATAAATGCAAGAGTCCTTTCACAAACATTTTTAAAAATCTTGCCAACCCTAAACTTTTGAACGATAATGTATATGTTAACCAAATGCTCTATAAGTCCCTATAAAACAGCTCTGACAACACAAAATAAATGATTGCATATTTACTCCTATCACTTGGTTCAAAGCTAGAATATCCCATAATACCTTGAGCGGCTGCTGCAGGCAGAGTGAGATGGTTTTTGTTTCTGGTACGGCTGGTCCAAGCTGGATTCCTTCCATGGAGAGTTCTGGATGGGTGAGGCATCATAGTCCAGACTGGAGCTGGAGCTCGACTGCTTTGGACCGTTATTGGGTAAGAGTGTCAATCGCTGGATGCTGCTGTCTGTGGAAGACCCCAGAACAGCCGGAGAAAAGGGAGTAGAGTCGGAATCTGTTGATAAAGGATAGTTTTCCGACATTAGCAACATTCTAGCAAAAAATTTGAGTTCAAGTTTATTTTAACCAGAAAATAAAGGGTCGCTCACTTACCATCATCCAAGGCAACAGCGTCAGACAGTGAGCTGTCATCAGACATACAAAGATCTGAAATGGACAACAAATAAGATAATTTTTTCATTTAAATAATACAGTCAATCACTTTTGTAATGCTTACATTTAGATTATATCATAAACAACAGCTTCTGATTGGCTGACCTCTCTGTCTGGATGAATAGCAGGTCTGTGGAGAGACACAGCCGTGGTTGATGCGGTGTTTCAGTATCACATCCTGCAGCTCTTTCAGCTTCTTCTCTTCGCGTTTACACTGCTGCAGTCGGCTTTTCCTCACCGGTTTGCTGATGTGCTCCTCGAGGGAGAGCTTTCGGGCCGCCTCATAAATCTGCCGCTGCAGGGCGAGATCAGCCTCCAGCGCGTGCAGCTCAGACTCCTGGAGACAAACATTTTAGGGGGTAACCGCACGACTACAAAATTCTGAAACGTGGATTAAACGCACCTCGTAAAAATATTTTTCCATATAAGTGGAATGGATTCAGTATAATAATAGTAATACCATGAATAATACCACTTAAAACTAGCCAGGTAGGGTCAAATAACAGCCAGTCGCAGTATAGCTATTAAAAAAATGTCTGTGTAGAAACTGTGGCGTGTACCTCGCCATCTTGTGAAATAAAACCCTCATCCAGTTTAAAAGCGGCTCCGATGCGTCGCCGGACCTTTGGAGGCTTCTCGTCAGGCAGGAGAGGGTAATCAGAGGGCAGCTTTCCAGTCAGCTCCTGTTAAAACAAAGCATTTTAACCATGAGCAAACTCAAAGAAAAGCAATGACATAGAAAACTAACTTTTTGTTTGTTAATCAATACAAAACAAAAACATCTTTGAGCGAGCAGATGCTCGTATTTATATTGTCGAAGCGTCCACTAAAGGGGTTTCTATGGTGTAATGATTAGGCCCTTAAATCTTGTCCCTGCTTGGCCAGTAGTGAATGACAGACATGTGGGCTAATATGCAAAGAAGCATCTGTTTCTTGGCCATTGGCTTTAGTGCTTCTATTGAAGGGCTGTATTCAGAACAAGAGAAAGCCTGGATTAATCAGAGCAATCTGATTTACGCTTATGGGCCAGCTGACTTTCCTAGTGAAATTTTCCTATCCTGTTAAAACTATGATACAATGCATAATTTTGTCTTAAAATGTGGTGAAGACTGTGGTGCTTCATCTGCTTTAAATATCAAAACCTAAAAGTCCATATATAATATTCAAGAGCTTTTATGAGCAATGAGCAGAGCAGCTCTTCAATCAAACAATGAAAGAGTGCGTATGGTC
This sequence comes from Chanodichthys erythropterus, assembly GCF_024489055.1. Classification (NCBI taxonomy): domain Eukaryota; kingdom Metazoa; phylum Chordata; class Actinopteri; order Cypriniformes; family Xenocyprididae; genus Chanodichthys; species Chanodichthys erythropterus. The sequence continues at coordinate 17,097,052 of NC_090229.1, forward strand.
CAGAGTGCGCGGCACTGCTCATATACTTATGCCTTGTATTGTTTATAAATCCTGATATGTGTGTCACAAGCAGGGCCGGCGCAAACTCAACTGCCGCCCTAGGCAAAACCCCATCATGCCGCCCCCACTTCACACTCACAATTAAACTCGATCTTTAAGATGCATGTAAAAGAATGAAGGTTTTGTTTATTGACTTATTAATAAACTTGCACTAAATTAAAAGCATGTACAAGCATGTTTTCGGATTTCTTTTATTTTTTCTTTCATTCTGCAATGTAAAAAAAAAAAAAAATCAGCACGTAACCACTAACTGTAATTATATAGTAAGAATATCTCCTTGAAGATTCGGGAGACAGGTTTTGGTAATTTGTAGAATAAAGGAAAGGTAATTTAGATTTAGAATAACTAATCTGTTGATAACTTTTTGATATAAGTGTAAAAATTTCAAACAAACGTACAAAAAATAAAGAAATTAATTAAATTAAAAACTAAATTCCTCTCTTTTTTTTCTGCCCTGGTCACAAGGTTTATTGATCAGACCTGTCTGGTCAGTGCAAATGTATTGTGCTTTACATGTATTAATTAAATTATGAAGAAAGATGGATTGGATGCATTTTTTGTTGTTGTTTTAAACCTTCCTGACATGTTCACCCATCCCACCTGCAAATTACTATGATAATGGTAATACACAGTACCGTTCAAAAGTTTGGGCTCAGTAAGGTTTTAATTGTTTTAAAGAAATTAAAACTTTTATTCAGCAAGGATGCATTAAATTGAACATGCATAATGTTAAAAAAGATTTCTGTTTCCAATAGATGCTGTTCTTTTTTTGAGCTTTCTATTCATCAAACAATCCTGAAGGGGAAAAAAATGATCAGTTTCCACAAATTTTTTTTTATTAATGTTGAAAACAGTTGTGCTGCTTAAGAATTATTTCTTGATCATCGAATCAGCATATTAGAATGATGGTTTCTAAAAATTCAGCTTTGTCATCACCGGAATAAATTAGATTTTAAAATATATTAAAATAGAAAAAAATATTTTTACTTTTTACCATTTATTTTTGATCAAATAAATTCAGCCTTGGTGAGCATAAGAGACTTCTTACCCAGCCTAAATTTTTGAACAGCTGTGTAATTGTTTTTCCTGATTAGAAGTTATTATGCTTCATTAGTTAATTAGGCCAAGGTTAAACTTCTCTGAACCAAGGAGTCCTTTTATGATTCCAAAGTGTTGGCAGACCCTGGTTAACTTGAATGAAAATGTTGTGATTTATCTTAGAGCTGTTGTCGTTTTTCATGGCTTAAAACTCTTTATTGAAGAAATTTCTAAAGAGAAAATTAATGGAAAACATCATGTTGTCTGTTGTCTGGTTTTCAAGCAGAAGTCACAATTCAAGAATTTTCCACAGACTATTTGTGATGGTTTGAGTAACCTTGCTTAGACTACAAAAAAAAAGCACCCATGCGGAGTATATTTACATTTAAATATAAGACTCTTAAAACTAAAAATAAGGTTCATGAATTCAACAGCGATGGCAGCACTGATGGTTCATTTTCAGGAAGTGTCACTCACAGCCTCTCTAATGCAGAGTTTCTTGAGCTCCAGGACACACAGCTCCAGTCTGTCCTCAAGGGCCTGCTGCTTCAGCCTCATGGCACGTGTGTGCGTGTTCAGGTCCTTCACCGGAGACGTGGGGCTGTCTGGGCCTGGACAACACAAGAGATTTCATTACACAAGAGCACACATATATAGGGCATATGTTGCATCCTCTAAATGAAAATTACAACTCCTATGAAACATGGCCTAGCAGTTGGCCTGCCTTGATAAACTGAACTGTAGTACTCATGTGAGAAACAGGTCAAAACATCTGACTTTCCTCCATCATTTCCTGTGTTCTTTAGATTATCTATGATTAAAATGCCCAAAAAAATGGCAAAAAAAAACATAACATTAAATTCATTTAAACTAAACTAAAATTTGAGCTGTAACGCTCATGAGTTATACTAATAAAAATGTCTTCTAAATATTATTTATCATTATCATAGAAATGAAAGCACTCACCAGAGTTTAAAATGATCCCGCTATCAGAGTCACTGATCTCCTCCTTACAATCCATGTTTGTTTTTGTAATTCTGCAGTTTTTGTTGAAAATCCCCCCAAAACAATATCCCAGATCAGTCTGCAGATGTGACCTGTTGATGGGAAAGAGAAAAGATTCAAATCCGTTTGATTTCAAGCGCTCTCCATTTAATCTACTGCTCTCCAGTCCAGCAACCACTAAGTAAATTTGCCTTCCAAATAGTGGCTTGTGGCCGTGCGATTATGTAAAACAAAACCTTTAGAGGAGAACCCTGCACAGGCACCTCAGCGTCTCCTCAACATCTGACAAAGCAACTGGTCAATTGCCTATTTCAGTCTACGCACACACGAACACCCCCCTCCCCTATGTTTGAATGTCTCAAAACACAATAGCCGCACGTCCAGAGTTGAACGCACACATGCGGGGGTCTTATTCCTCCCATACAGCACCATAGCAACCTGGATCACTATGACCAAGCAGGCGTGTGTGAATTGTGATGGAGTGTGTTTGGGGGAAAACTAGAAGTCAACAGATGGCAGAAGGGACTCTCCCCCTCCCAAAGGCTGCACCTGTTCTCTCCAAGAACCCCCTCTTTTTTCTTTCAGTGCCCACTCGCTGCAGCTTTGAAGTGGAACAATGTGTCCATGCTGATTCAGCTTCAGGCGGGAGATGCTGATAACTCAGATAACCGTGTCAGGGTTTCTCTTATTACCATGAAGAAAACTCACAGGCAAATTTTTTCTAAAGGATTGTTAGGAATAACATTTAGGGGTCTCGGACTGAGACGTCTCAGGTTTCGCAGCCTCAGTAGGGAGAAAGTAAGATGAGGAGATGCTGCTGTGACATTTATTTAAAGTCTTATTACTGTTATTGTAAAAGAACATGTTAATGCACTGGGAAGAGTCTGAATGACAAATTGGATCCTCTTACAGATGTAAACGGAATCAAAGAATCAGGAAACTTTTGTGTATTTCAATTGATCTGTTTAAAGGGGAGGTTCAGCCCAAATGAGAGTGAGCAAACCTGTCATTTCATATTCATTGACAAGATTTGAGGAAGATATTGGAGTATGACATTATCTGGAACAACGCTTTTTTGGAGTCCCATTATAAGTTACAGTAACCGTTATCAGACCTGGGGACTCGTTTATAAAGACGTGTGTTGTACAACAAATTTTTAAAAAAAATATTCTTATGAATAATTTATGAAACGTCCATCCATGTGCACATCAAATGTCTCTAAATGCATTTCAATAATGAATTTATCTCAGTGACAATAAACAACTGATCACATGGAAGTTCAAATGTTGCTCATTTGTGCATAATGAATGAAATATTGCGATTTCCTATTTATCAGTGTTTGGATTATTTTAATTACTGGTATAGAAGCACAAAAAGTTTGAACGAATACTTTTTAGTTGGTTTTTGTATTTTAAATCTGTATTTTGTTCCTCACTTTTGACATTGTATGTGTGTTTTATAAATGGGGCCCCACGGTTCCTTATTAAAACTAACGAGTGCTGGTGTCATCCACACAAAAATCTAGGACAGACATTGTATTTATATGAATGCTATTTTGGGGGAAATCTAGTTGCCCACCCACATCACTAGGGAACAACATCCCTGCTAATGAGTCAGTGTGGATCTTTATCATCCCTCTTCCTGAGTTCTGAGGAAGAAAATTTGACAGGATGTGATTGTGGCACTTCTGAAGGCTCCATCCTCATTCATTTCTGTAACTCATGTGGATGGATCCAGCTCAGCACAATAGAAACCAGCCTGCTCCATCAGACACCCCGACGACTGAAAAAATACCAGCAAAGCTCTGTGTCAACAAGCCTGAGTGGCCAGTTGGCTGAGAGGACAGTATCTGCTGATACAACAAGACTTGTAGAAAGGCTGATGAAACTGCAGTGGGAATTAGGTCACTGTGACAAACTCTGCTTTATTAAATAAAAAGCAACTCCTACTTTAAGTTCACTCCAAAATTATAATTTTGCCATCATTTACTAACTCTCACGTCATAAGAAAAGACTTTCCTCCATGGAACACAAATAAAGAGATAACTGTGCTGGTTGCTCTTTTCCATACAATTACAATGACATTATGCAGGTGTAACATCTTAAATTTCGGTCTTTTACTCACACAAAGCTATTGAATGACTTCAGAAAACTTTCAATATAGCACATGGGTTGAAGTTCATTTATTTATGGTGCTTTTGAGTAAGTTTACAATAAGTGGAGACAAACTTTCAAGCTTCAACAAAGACTGGTTCACTTCAATTACTATGAATGGGAGAAACTGCAATGCGCAATATGGCGGAATAAAGGTGCGTTCACGTGGTCTCGTAATTCCTGTAGTTACAAGATTCTAGCTTGTAAAAAGCGTTCACGTCCTCGTGGAGCTCGTAATTACAGCTTGTAAAGCAGATGTACCACGTGGCCGCTGTACCACCTGACCGCTGTAGACTGATTTATTAGGCGTTGATAGTGGTGCCATGGAAACGCATAATTCCCAGTCCAAGGACTAAAAGGAAGTAAACAGCTCCGAATATAACGTCACGTGTTGTCATTTCAAGATTTCTGTAAATACGAGGTGACGTGAATGCAGCTTAAGTCCCTGCACCTTCAAAGCTCCGGCTCCCATAGAAACTGTCAGTAGGTCCCAAGGTGGAATTACTGTAATTATGAAATTCCAACTTGTAAAAGCATTGACGTCCTCACAGAACTCATACACTAAAAAATGCTGGGTTGTTTCATCCCATGTTTGTATCAAATATGGACAAACCCAACCGTTTGATTATAGACATAACCAAACATTGGTTTAAATTATTTAAACCAACATTTGGATTTGTCCATATTTGTCCCAAACATGGGTTGAAACAACCCAGTATTTTTAGAGTGTAATTACAACTTGTAAACTCAGAATTTTCAACATCACACGGAAACACTCAAAATGGCAGTGAAAATGTAGTTAAGCAGTTATTTAATAATTGCATTAACTATTGTTAATGTCTTAATAATGCAAGAATTATTTAAAAAATAAAAGACATACAATATACAGTTCAATGCAAAATTTAAATCACTGCCCAAAGGTGTTGCAACTATGGCCACTAAGTGAACTGACTTTCCTTGAAAGGGACTTTGTTGCATCTTCGAAAGAAAAGAGCAATCAGCAAAATCTTCAGAACTTCCCCTTTTGTATTCCACAGAAGAAAGGAAGTAATATAGGTTTGGGATGAGTAAATGATGACTGATTTCAATTTTTGGATGACCCATTCCTTTAAACCCAGACTGCACTCACAAGGAGCTCCACCCTGAAAGCACATTAGGCCGGTCTTGATTACAAAGCACATTAAGCTCAGAAAAGCAGACAGGACGTAGTCTTCTCAACAGCGATCTCGGCAGCAGAAGGATAACACAACAGATCCACCCATCCTCTCGCGCAGTCAAGCATAAAGATGAGACATCAGCGAATGAGGCCGTTTGCAGTAGTCTGCAATTCTCATGTGCCGTCTATTCCATCTCCGCCAGATTCCCCAACACCCTTTCCCATGAGCCTGTGGGGCTGTGATCTATTGGAATGCCTACCCAGCCAATTTCATTACCACTGTGGCCAGGTCTGGAATTCCCAGAGAGGGCCAGAGCTTGGAAAGTCTGACAGGAGACTTGAACGCGACCCAGAATGTATGCGGAGCCTGTTATTATAGAGATGCTGAATCGTGTGGACGCAGATGTTATGGGAGCAACAGAATTCAGTATGTGATTTTTTTTCCACAGCTGGTGCAAAGCCAAAAGCCAGTTGAATGTTAATTAAGCCATGCAAAACATGGCAGAGAGTGAGAAAGAGAGGGAGTGAAGAGACCTGAAAGACAGTCTTTGTGATTCCACTTCTCTCCTTTCATCATGCCACTCAGCGAAGATGAAACGATTAAATCAAAATGCATGACAAAAAGCCTCTCAGAGAGGAAAACACCTTTAGCTAATAAATTAAATAAAGAAAAGTTTCTCTGCCAGTGTAAACACAGTCTCGTTCTCCATTATAAAATGGAGATCCACTTTGCAATGTGTATTCCAGTAAAATCAAGTCAATTAAGATATACCATGGACCTCTGGAAAAGAAATCAGCCTTGTAGGCCTAAGGCTTTATACGAATAGCAATGGCTGTGACTGTAGGTAAAATGTTTCTTCTAATTCACTTTTAACAGACCACACAATGGACTGACCAATTTCAGTTGATCTGGATCTATGTTAAACACTTGCAAGCACTAAGAAGAAATAAAATAGGTTTTACAAATGCAGCATTTAAAAGAAAACATGTCTTTAATCTGAATGTGTGGAGCTTGGGAAGGCAAATGATAATTCACGTGTTTACACTGTAATAAGCGTTCCATCTAATCAATCATAACGCAATCATGCCGTCAACATCACAACCAACTCGGGGCCCATAAATATCATGCAAAATAGATTGTTGAACCGACATAGCATGCTTTGAAGGGTTGGATGACCTTACTAAGCAGAAATAAATCTGCACTAGTACATGCAATTAAATCATTAGCCTTTATGTTTGTTGTAAACGTACTTTTAGGTGACAATATCATGAAGAAAACGATTGCAATTAAAGCTTATGAAAATAATTTGCGCATGCCTATAAAATGAACGAGTTCTCGGAGCTATTGTGCACAAAATATAAAATCCATACATATGATACACATTATGTGCACAAAAAAATGTATTTTGTCATATAAATACAAATATTTACCATCTTAATCATACCTTTCTTTGCTGTATCCAGCCCAAAACACACCCTCCGTTCATTCCGTTCCCGCAGATGCGCGTGTGCCGGTGGACTCCACAGTGCGGCTGGATGTTGAGTCTCTACTCAAGCTAGCCAAAAGCCACTGGACTGTACCAAACCGAATCTGCGCAAGGGGGTGTGCTATGTAACTAAAGCATTCTCCAGTTCGCATTTATGAAGTAACCCACGTATTCAAATTAATAGACCCTCACTTACAATGTTATAAAGGAACATTTTCACATTGTGCTTGCAATCAAGTTTAGAGGTAAAAAAACTGGGCGATACCATTGCAAATACTCCCTATCGCCAGTGTTTGTCTAGATGCTTCGTAAGCGCGTGTGATCTTTTTGAAGGCAGCACACGCTTCTTCTGCTATAGGCGTGTCTAACGGAGCCAGCGGGAGAAAACAGAGACAATAGAGTTAAACAAGAGGACAGCTGGCGAATAGTCCTCTGGACTATATGAATAGTGTCTGAAATGGCACGCTGCCACAACTTGATTGTTTCCCTGCGTGGCAGCATGCCCGATACTGTTCAAAGTAATTTGCTGAAAGAGTATTTGACGTAAATGTCATCAGCCCATGCATCAGCCTCTAAAGGTATATCAATTTTGAAAACATGGATGGAGTTTCTTCTTACAAACGTGTCTTTGCTTCCCATTTGCCTCCTGTTGTTACTTTTCTGATAAATGTGGGTTACGGCAGATGGTCAGGCTTTCTTTCCTCGTGCCTCTCGGTGAATTTAAAGATCAGCTAATTAAACAAGGACATTTCCATTTGAAAAGAAATGTCCGTGGAGATTTCTCTCCCGACAGACAATGTGCAAAAGTGCTACCTGTAAATGCAAAGGCAGAAAGACTTGGGAATTCTAGGGAAGAAAAAAAAAAAAAAAAGTAGATTAAAAGTTAATTTATATTCTGGTGGTGAGATATGGTTGGGATGCTAGGATGTTACGGTTCCCTTTTCAATATGAAAGTCAGGGACTTTTTCCAGCTTGAGCACTTGCTGGACAAACTGTATGCCCAATATGATAAAGTCATAGTATCATAACGCAGAAGTATTTAGTTATACTCTCCTTTTGTAGAAAAAAAAAAAAAAAAAAAAAAAAAAGGGGGGGGGGGGGGAGACACTAGGTAATATTATACAAGACATTAATATCTTTATTTTGACTCAAATTTACAAGAAATTGTAACTCTTAAATACAGTGCTTCATTACTAAACTACATTATAGCTGTACACCATTTAATTTCATAACATCAAAATATATTATATGAAAACATTACATAGTAAAAATTACAAGGCGCATTTTCTCCACATATCCTTCAGTTTTGTTCGGTCAACTGTATGCGGCGTAGATTCTCCTTCACTCGTACAAATTCTGGAACATTTCTCTCATCCTCCATGCGTTTTTGTTCCTCCAACTCATACTGTAGAGACATTTAAGACAGCAGTGAATGTTACAAAAGGCTCAAATATTAAATGAAACTTCCGTTATTGGAGGAAAACATGCATAAACTGTCCACTCAAAACATATGGTCATCCAGTTCATCCAAGACAATCAAATACCATCATGCATCTGGCAAAACTCTTGAGCTCCATTCTAGTAATGAGGAACATTAAAGGGTTAGTTCACCCTAAAAAGAAAGTCATGTCATTTATTACTCACTCTCATGTCATTCCATGCCCGTAAGGCCTTCGTTCAGCTTCAGAACACAAATTAAGAAATTTGATGGCTCAGTGCATTGTCAGCAAGACAATTAACACTGTAGTCACATGAACCGTTTTATGTCTTTAGTAGCTTTCTGGGCATCTGAAAGTGGTTCAACCTCAATGCAGGCCTCACTGAGCCATCAGATTTTATCAGAAATATCGTAATTTGTGTTCCGAAGATGAACAACGGTCTTTCGGATGTGGAACATGAGGGTGAGACAACATGAGGGTGAGATATTCTGTGGACAATTTTCATTTTTGGGTGAACCAACCATTTAAAATGGACAGAGATTGGTCAGTACCTCCTGCATTTTCTGCTGTCTCTTACGGAGCTCCTGTTCCAGATCAGAAGGAGGTTGGAGAGCAAGTTCCTGCTCTCTGTGCAGGTCAAGTCTCCTCTGCTGTAACACACGCTGCAATTCTGGTTTCTCCTCCAACAACAGCCCTCTGAGAACAAGGTCAGAAGCCTTTAGGTCACTTTAGTTTAGCAAACCTTGGAGTTTCGTTAAGGATAAACACAGGTTAGAGTAGGTTTAATATGATTTAGATCTTAATTTTCTTTCAACTATTATTGGCAAATGAAGTACACCAACATAACCAGATATAGTAGTCAACATTTGAAGTGGATCAAAAAAAAAAAAAAAAAAATTCAAAGTAGTCCTAAGAAGAAGGTTTTAGGACAACTTTGATGAAAGGTTTTGATCCACTTCAAATGTTGACTACTGTACTTTACAAAGTGAACCTCATTTAGACATTTCTTTTTACCTCTTATGGCCGAGCAGAAGCTCCTTATGGAGATTCTGGCGACTGGGACACTCGCCGGGCGAGCCATTCAGTTTCCTGAACTGAATGAACTCATCTCCACTGTCTGTGCTCTGCTGGGACACAGGAGCATGGCACACATATATCTCTAAAAGACAAAGAAGGGAAACATTTTGACTTGCCTATATGAATTTCAACAAATCCTGTGACTTTTGATGCCTTATTTTATATGAGAAGACTGGAAGATGTATAAACCTATGCCCACACACTTGACACTGTTTATATGACATATGAGGCAATATAAATTCAAATCAAAGCATAGTCCGTGCCTGTACCTTTTTTGTGATGTCTGAATCCTGGCCGCTGGAGGAAGAGGGGGAAAAAAAAAAAAATAAAAATAAAATTTTAAAACGTTAATAAAAAAGTACACAGGAATTGGCTGTTTCGTAATACATTTAGAATACAATTTAAATGGAGTAACGGAGTGCAAACATGTCCATCAAATCCGCTCAATGGACTGAGATGACACACGCTCTGCCTCCTAATGCGTGTTGGCTTGATTTACTAACACAGAAGAATGAAGCAAAGAGGGCCATTTATAGCTTAACACTGAAGTGTCCTACAGTTATTTTAGACCTCTTGACTTGTGAAACACAGACTCTGACATTCCCTTTCCAAGAGGAAAGATGTTCAACCTAGGTTTCCTTAGTAAGCATTAGAGGTTACATAAAAACCTGGATAAATTTTGCAATAATAACTTTACAGTATATATAGTTTACCACATCTTTACACCTACATGAAAACCTACAGATAGTGTTGTCTGAAGTTGCAGAATACTACTGTACTAAACTACAGGATCAATTTTAGAAAGAGAAGTCCACCACTGAATGAGACGCTAAGCTTCTGGGCATCCTGCCCACAGTAGGGTGAACTGGGATAAACCAGTTTACTCTGGTCATATAGTGCCACACTTAGGGGCCATCTGTGGGTCAACCACACCAAAACACACCCATATCTCACCTCCACACTCCCAACACACTTCTGAACCAACGTGACAGACTACTGTCTGAAATACACAACTCATGTTCACCATATTATGTAACAGTTTGTGATAAGCTCTAAACTAATTTACTGGGATTGAAGCCATTAAATTGGAGCATGTTTTAGCCTGCTCTTAGTTTAAAGACCAACTGCATTATTAATTCAGCACAATTATTTCTAGAAGCCTCTTGATTCATGAAAGAGAATTGATTTTGGTATAAAAATACAGAGAACAAAAGTCACGTTGTGCTCCAAGCAAAGAGGCTTCATAAAACTAGTGAAATTGCTTCCCAATTGGGTTCCCGTTGCTTTAAGTGTTGTTTCTACTTGAAAAACTATGGAAAAGTAACTGGACACCAAATAAATTTACTTCCCACTCCTGCAACATATAAACATATAACATACTGATATACTAAACTGCCATCTTTGAAAGAAATACTGAGGATTCACCAAATAAACGTAGGCTAAATTATGTTACTACATTTCTAGGCAACGCTCACCTCAATGCACACAGCTGATTGCTTTTTAGTTGTGTTCAGGTCCAGCATTGTGCGGCTGGTGTCGAGACTGTGGCCTCCGCTCACGGTGTTGCTGTGTTTATGTTCAGTAATGCCTGTTGCAGACATTGCGTTCAAGCTCATTACGCCATTCCAGATTAACCTTTACCTATACGAGGCACGCAGGATGCCAGATTAACTAATTACCGCAGACAGACATCAGTGCTGATTTTAACTTTCTTCCTTCATTGGAAACATCGACTCTTGATCTCTTTATTTCTTCATTAAGACAAAATGAAATTACCGAAAGACGTGCGTCTTTGCCAGTGAAAACATTGTTAACAGGTGTCTGTTTTAAAATGTACAATAATCAACAGGTTAATCTGCGTAGTTTAGTCCCAATTTATTCCTGAACGTTTCATTTACAAAATGCATTTAATTCATTAATTTAAAATATATATATTTAAAAAATATATATATATATATGAATTAAAAAATAATAATAATAATAAAATACATATAAAGCGCATGCTCCTCATATTTATAAAATGTTAGTTATTGACCACAAGAGGGCACTGTGATTTTTTGTGTTGTGGAAAAGTTTCCCATGATTCCAAAGTGCTGCTTATATTTGACGTCAACCAGGATGTGAGGTCATTGAGTGAATGTGTTCGTGTGGAGAGCGTGAGAGAGTGGTTGTTTGTGTGCATCAATGAATGAATGTTTGTGTTTTGTGAATGTGTGTGAGAATGAGACCTTTTTAAAAATCTACACCATGATCTTATTTGATCTTATCCGAGTTGTTGCCCTGCTTGGATACAGAGATGATAGTAACCGACTCGGGAGCTTCCGTAGCGATGATCGTGAGGCTTTTTCACTCAGGGCATCCACAGTTAAACTGTGGTAAGAAATGATGAATCGATCAGATATACTAGAGCAGGAAGGTGCAGGATCTTGATCCAAAACGCCCTGTTTGTTCACTGAGTATAACAGCGATTCTGATCTCACCATAACTTCTAACAGTGAGTGCCTGAGGTCAATGAGCATCACGCCAAACTTATTGTAAACTCTTCCTTTTAAAAAAATCACACCAGCTTGTCTTCGTTTCTTTTATTTTCCGAAGCCTTAGTACATGTAAATGCGGAGATTCATTATTTAACAACCAACTGGAAATGCAGGTGGTCCTCTTTACTTGTACAGGATGCATTTGTATTGTTCTACGTAGAATAAAAGCCGCCATCATGCTTACGTGAGTAACCTCGGTTTGTGGAAGCGGTGTGATGAGACTCTGTAAATAAATAAAACAATTAAGTTTATTTTTTTCTTTTCACATATAATTTCTTATAGGTTAATTCTCACCTATGGACCCTTTAATACTGTATATAGAGGCTTTCTGGGTGTCGACCCACACTTTTATTCCTTTGTTGTTGGTCTCAGACACCGAATCTTCTGATTCTCTGTTTTTCAGTGTCCTGTGTGAGAAAGCGTTACAATGGCTGGGAGATTCAGACTTACTGAGCCTTCAAAAGAAATAAATGATGACATTTGTTTTAATTAAAGTACCAAATAAAAAGTTTCTTAAAAATGTGAAAGCATTTTTTCTTACAAGAACAAACACACACACAATAGAGAGAGGCCTTACGCATTATCCAATGCAACAGTTTCCATCTGCGTCAAGGTTTGATTTTTGTTTTGAAATAATCCAAGATGATGATCGTAGGTCGATTTTAGATGAATGTCCAGACTGTCCTTTGGTGCCTTTAACACAATTTTAGTAGTCAGTGCATTAAAAAAAAACAATTAAACTTTGAACCAGAACATATTTGCGTTCATTTACTTTAATTATATTAATTTTTAAGTAATAGTAAATTCAAATCCCCCTTCGAGGTTGAATCCACTCACTGTAGTATCATAATGAAAGACGTTTCGATGAGAACTGGCCAGTGTTGTCGTGTTATGGAGTCTCCTCCAGGGTTCATCATTTTGCGCGAGATGGGTTGGCTTGTCATATGGCAATTTCTAACAAACGAGGTAAAAATTGAGAAATGTATATAAAAGTGTATAGGCCGTTACTCAAACAGCAGGTATACGAACTAACGTAGATCTGTAAACTGATACGGGGCCAGTTTTAAAGTTTGAAGTTCATATTTGCAATTACCTGAATTGCCTTATTCCCTGTGTATGTATAGTCGTTCTCATATCGCGGGAATGGAAACGGATCTCGTTCCTGTGGCATATTTCCAGAGTATCCAGATGAGTCTTATGGAATGTAACCGCTCGATAGTTTGGGATTTTTTTTTTACTTGCAACTTTGTTGTCCCTCCCACCGTTGCCTAGAAACCAACTGGGTGCTTCGTTTCTGTTGCACCACACAGCGCGAGGCGTAAATAAATTATATGCCTAAATTACAGACAACAGTTGGGTGTACACTTTTGTATTAACCGTTGATTAACTGGTTATTAACCCTTTTGTTTTTTTACAACAGCAAAAAAAAAAAATAATTTGCTGCTCAGTTTCCCCAAAATTTGCTAAATGTTTTCCAGTTATATATCAACAAATACATGTTATAATTTATGCCATCGACTCGTTATAAAATCCAGGGACTAATATAATTGTGTTATTTTTTGTTGTTGAGTCTTAACGAATATTCATTTAGATAGGCTACAAGATGGACACGTTTGCAGTTGGGACTCATCCCAAAGAGACTGACCAATAGGAGAGCTGAGCGCGTTACACGCGTAGTATGTGCAAACAGTGTCAGGATAAAAGCGCAGCAATATATTAACAGCACGTCTGTTCTGTCACACACCTTGTCTGAAGGGAACATATCTTATAGAAACAGCTATGTTTTTAAGCCATGTGCTTTTCACTGCAGGAACGCAAAGCGTTTCTGTTATGTTTTTGCTCCCCTTTCTACTTTTAACTGAGGCAACGGAATTACCCAGCTGCAAAGAGGTAAGATGCTATTGTGCATTATACAGATTTTCTGAGACTTCAACGCTACAATATTCTTTTAATGTAATTTTATGTGTTTCGCCCTATACACTTTTTTATTTTATTAATTTGCTGTTTACTTCTGACAGCTGCTAGAATTATTACTTCTACATCATTACCTACTTATTGACTGACAGGATGTACTGGCTGAACTCAAATCGACAGAATAACACATTTGTGAGCTAATGCTGTTGCTGATGGGATATTGATCATTATAAACACCAAACATTATCATACTAGGCCTAGGCCAGTACTTTCTATATAAATAAACTGTGTTCGTTCCATAAATAGAAATACACTCAACATAGTTTCTTCCCAGATCAGAAAATGAAAGGCACCTGTTTTGCTCACGTGCTGAGAATCGTATTGTACACACTTCATCAGACTTTACACAGTGAAGCTTGTTTTTCACATTATGCCACTTTACATATAAGAAACCATATGAAAATATTCAGGAACAAATGAAAAAATAAAAATACATAGCATATATGAGCAAATAAGCAAGCACATAAGGGGCGTGGGCTGGATGTTGTCTTAGTTAATAAAAAGCTCACATGCATCAGTATCAACTTTCCTATCAAGCATGTTTCCTTTCTGATCAGGATATATATTGAATTTTAAAGAAATTTTCTTGTTGTTGCAGTTCACCTTTGTTTCCGCTCTGTCTTCGGTTTGTTCAAGGAAATAATCATGTTTGAATAAGAGTGAGCATATTCATGGAAGTGGGTCACATCACACACTTACCTTATCATGTCCAGATAAGCTTGCGTGTTGCCTTAGAGAGCTGTGTGAAAAGGGCATCTGCTGTAATGGTCAGTCAACCTTTTTTGTTTCCTGTACTGGCAGTGAAACAAAAGTTTGTTAGACGCACTGATAAATAAATAAATAAATAAACTGACTTGCTCAGAACATGGCCATATGGAGATTTAACCACAACATGACAGAAATCAGGCCTTTCAATCTCTTAATTATTTTGTTAATTTTTTTATTTGTTAACTTCAAATATATATATAGTTTAGTCATGAAACGAGCAGCTGATTGGTTAACATAAAGCCGATTGTTTTGGCCAATCGCTATGTTTGTTCTACCTACATAACCTATTTATTTCTGTCCCGAACCAGATCAACTCATTGCAGAGCGCCATGAATTTCTCCTAGCCCTCCACCTTCCCCAGCACCACCTGCCTAGATCTGTTAGGTGGTTCTCCCTACTTTCCTTGCAGCAGCTTGAATTCTATTCACCGTATTCGCATTTTTCAGATGTATCCTCACTCATGCAGCAGTGTAGCAGATCTAGGCCTAAGTACAGTGTGTATATATATATATATATATGAAGATTTCAGATGCAAAGCCTCTAAGTGCCGTCTGAAATGTTCTTCTAAAATGAGCATTTTTATCAAGCTCATAATTAATTAATAGGTCATTTTCATTGCCATTAAAGTGAAATAACTGAACATAAACATTTGAGCTTGATAAAAATGCTCATTTTAGAATACAATTTCAGATGGCACTTAGAGGCTTTTGCACTTAGAGTCTTCATATATATATATATATATATATATATGTGTGTGTGTGTGTGTGTGTGTGTGTGTGTGTGCACATGCAAAAATAACATTATTGTCTAATTTTATTATAATTGCAAATATAATTAAAAGTAGACCTTGCCAATGACCTTGTGAAAAACAACAACAACACAGGCAACAAATGTTTTCTGTGGGAGTAAGAGATTCATCAGGTAATTGGATCCCTACAAGACACCATAGAAACAAATGTCACTCTGTTCCGTTGGCATGGTGTTTTAGTTACATCATTTATATGGATGTGGATATTATGATGTGGACTGCTTGTTCAGAGCTCTTTCTTTCTTGCTTGCTTTCTTTCTTTCTCCTCACTAAACATAACCTAACTAACGTAGCTGAACAAACACAAAGCACATAGGAAGCGCTACCACTTGTCATGTTGAGGTTTGTTAACAATTAATCTTGTTTCATTCCACATGGGTTATTCTGATTTGCTCTGTGAAGTGTCTGCTGTTACCTCAGGTGCCATTTAGTCAGGTTAATTTAGGTTCATGAGTCTTGCCAGCTGCCTTTTCTTTGGGGGGAGTTAGCTGTCAACATGTACAAACTATTTCATTTAATTGTTTCATTTAAACCGCACCTTTAAGCATTTAAGTATCTTAGTGGATTATTATGTTAAGTCAAATTAGGATAAATAGATAAACAGAATGTTTGGAGGTGTTAAAGGTTTATTTACTAAAGATTTTATTTCATCTACTTCTCCCTCTTTGCACAATGGTGAGTAAATAATACCCGTTAAAGACTGTTTGTTTAGACTAGGATACGAAGACATCCTTGAAGTTGATCGCTAGTGGGTGGATCCGCCCTAGAGGGCAAATATTGATCTGGCACAGTATTTTCAAAGATGTCTAATCCAGAGGCATATTAATCACAAGATGTTAGTAACTACAACATCAGAGGGTTGGTTTGTACAGTGACAACAAATTTGTTTTATGTCTTTGAAGCACAAAGTAAAAAGATTAGTGTCTCAGCTGTCAATACTGAAAATGACCAAGACTGTTTTTTTTCTTAGTGGAAGCTTTATGATAATATACAAGTAAAATTATAAATAATTCCAACTGAAATCAACATGTTCATGTATTTTAATTACTTATTTGTCGAGTAACCGCCTATTAAACACTTTGCGTCAGCTTCTTTATCGTTTTATCAGTTGTTTTTTTTATGCGACAGTAACTGGATGATTTCACAATATAATTTTCTTACATAAATACTTCAGTCATTAATGATTAAGGTTGATGTGGTTGTCCAAGAGTGCCAACAATTTATTAACCCTGAAAAAAAAAAACACTTCTTTTTTTTTTACATGGTTCTATTTCCAAACTGAATGACACTGAAAGACATTTTAATGCAGTTGATATTGTATGTTTTATTATTTTGCAGTCTGATTACCATTTTGAGTACACAGACTGTGATGTTTTGGGCTCTCGATGGAGAGTGGCAATACCCAACAAGCCAGAGACATGCACTGGTCTACCTGATCCAGTCAAAGGCACCCAATGCAGTGAGTACCTACAACACACACACTAGATACAAATTAATTGACCTGTCTATAGCATGCAATGTTACTAGTTGAAGGGTTTTTCGAATCTAGAAAGGCATTAAGATACTTTAACTGTGTTGTGTATTTTTTCCTGTTGTCAGCATTTACCTGTAATGAAGGCGAATTTCTGGACATGAGGACTCAAGAGTGTCAGAAATGCGTCGCAGGGACCTATTCTCTTGGGACGGGTGTCGCCTTCGACGAGTGGGACGGTTTGCCCACTGGCTTTATCAGCCATGGCATCAATATGAACTTTGGAGACACTTACACAAATTGCTCCAAGTGAGTGACTCATATGTATGTAAAATGAGAACTACTGCATTCAGAAAATGCAAAAGGGTTCTAGCGCTCAGAATTCAAGATCAAGTGGATGGCTGAGCCATTCAACATTCATTTAACTGTAATTGCATGCACATAATGTTTAATAGTAAATGCAAAAGTGCTTGACGAGTCGAGACCTTGGGTTATTTGGATTTAAATTAATTTGAAGAACTGACATTTGTGGAAATTTTGCTTTAATGGGAACCCACTGCATGTTTCTCTTGCATTTGTGCAGCTCAACATGGATCCCGAAAGGTGACTATGTTGCCTCTAACACAGATGAATGTACTTCAACTCTTTCCTATGCTGTGAGTTTAAAGAAGCCTGGATCTGTGTCCTTCCAGTACTTCTATCCAGACAGCAACATGTTTTTTGAGTTTTATGTAAGTACTGTGGCTTCGCCAGATATTTTTTTCAAAGAATATACAACTTTAAAGGCGTTATGGTCAGTTAAATTGCATTTTTTTATACCTTGATAATGTTTTTTTGCATGATATGGGATATGATAATATGTGTGTTATCAGGTTCAGAATGACCAGTGTCAGTCTACAGACTCTCAACGTCGTTGGATGAAGATATCCGAAAGTGACTGGGATTATCATTATGTGAGTCTTTGTGTATATAAGTATCTTTTGAGAGCATATGTGGAAGCCTCAAAACCTTTTCTTTGTGCTGTCTAACCAGGTACAGCTGAGCAGTGGTAACAATGTCTTGTACTGGAGAACAACGGGTTTTACTTTGGCTGCCAACACTGCCAAACCGGTTCTACTGAAGAACATTGCCATCTCAGGTATTTATCCACCACAGTTATTTGTGTACTACCTCAAATAAATATTGGCATATTGGGAATTCTTTTTAGATGCATGAAAAAACTAACAATTGCCCTTTTCTTCTCAGGGGTCTCGTATACATCTGAGTGTTTTCACTGTAAGCCTGGTACCTATAGTGATAAACCAGGGGCTGCCCGTTGTATCCCATGCGCTGCCAATTCATACTCTAATAAGGGAGCCACTGCGTGTCAACCCTGTGAGGCAGATAAATATTCAGGTGTGTCTCAGCTTTTTTTCAAAGAAAATAACCATGAATGTTAATTCAGGCTGATCATCGGGGTCAGCAGCTGCTGTTGTTTGTGCTCCATGTCATTTTATCTTTATCTCTGATAGTTGTGTTATTTACCCTCTGTACTTAGACATAGCCTATATGTTTTGTGTTAGCTGAATATTATATATAACAGTATAATTGTAATGATCCTGATGCTTGTTAGTCTGTATTTTATGATTAATATTTTTTTAATATATTTTATTAATTAAAGTAATGAAATAAAAAATATTAAAAGGTTAAAAGGTATTAAAATGATAAATATTTTTTGGCTAAAGGGACTATATGTAAGAATTCTAATGTATTAATGCCTTTTTGTATTGTCAACAGCTTGTAACAAAACTAAAAACTATTAAAAAAAAAGAAAAAATGACACATGAAATGAATGCTTATAATCAGGATAATGTGGAAGGAGCTATTCTGTACTGTAATGTCAATGGGTCATGCATTGCCAGATCTAGTCTCAAATATACTTTATTATCAAACTATCATAACAGTGTATTTTAATTACCTCATCTGTCGAAGTGAAGTGAATCTCAGAGAGCTGGTGCAAATATCCACATGGTCAGATGCTTTCTTCACTGCCACTTTCTCACCCCGTTTAAACGTCACTATTAGAAGTGTGGAAAATGTTGCTGCGAGGGCATTTCCAGGGTTTTACTTCTAAGATAAGAAAGAATAAGAACTTTGCCATGACTATATCAGGGCACTGAATCAAGTTCAAGGGTTAGTTCACCCAAAAGTGAAATTTCTGTCATTTATTGCTCACCCTCATGTTGTTCCACACCCATAAGACCTTTGTTCATCTTCGGAACACAAATTAAGGTATTTTTGATGAAATCCGATGGCTCAGTGAGGCCTCCATTGCCAGCAAGACAATTAACACTTTCAATGCCCAGAAAGCTACTAAAGACATATTTAAAACAGTTCATGTGACTACAGTGGTTCAACCTTAATGTTATGAAGTGACGAGAACACTTTTTGTACGCCAAGAAAACAAAATGACTTTATGACAATAGTCATGGGTGATTTCAAAACACTGCTTCAGGAAGCTTCGGAGCTTTACAGATCTTTTCTTTCAATTCAGTGGTTTGGAGCGTGTATCAAACTGCCAATGTCACGCCCCCCAGTGGTGAACCAATGAAAGCTTTGTTCACTGAAATAACGTGACTTTGGCGCTCCGAATCCCTGATTCTAAACAAAAGATTCGTAAAGCTTCATGAAGCAGTGTTTTGAAATCGCCCATCACTAGATATGGTCATAAAGTCGTTATTTTTTAAATTTTTTTTGGTGCACAAAAAGTATTCTCGTCACATATTAATTGTCTTGCTGGCAATGCAGGCCTCACTGAGCCATCGGATTTCATCAAAAATATCTTAATTTGTGTTCCGAAGATGGACAAAGGTTTTACGGGTGTGGAACGATATGAGGGTGAGTAATTAATGACAGAATTTTCATTTTTGGGTGAACTAACCCTTTCAGGCTCTTACGTGTGCATTAGTGCAACAACGTGCAATAAGTTGCTGGCTGCAGTTCACTTAATGGCCACCGGTGTCGGTAATAACAAGGGTTCTAACAGAATTGTGCATAAATAGCCTACAAAAATACATATTTAACAAAACATTTAACCAAATGTACTGTTGGTCACCCAATAAATGCTTTTGAACGTTGAAGTTTTGAATGTTACATCTGCATAGATTTGATGAAGCATTTAAATGTAACCGCATGAAAGTAAATATTCATGTAAATGACCTTCATGGCCCAGTGCCTGTACGCTATGAGATTTGCCTACTGTGTTTTATCACTTTATCTAAATGAGCGTGTGTGTGTTTTTCCTAACGCCACTGGCGTTTTCCTCTCTCCTGTATGTGTTACTCCAGGGATTGGTTCTGGAACCTGTCTACAGCGACCCCCCTGCAAGACGACTGATTACTTCTATACTCACACACCATGTGACTCCAATGGTCAGGTACCACACTTTTTGTTGTTTATTTGATTTTATTCATCTAATGGTGTCTTCATACTTGTAGTTCAGTTATCTTGGTTCTTTCGGTACAGACTAAAAATGAAAATGATACTTTTAGTCCTGGTTCACATTTTTAACACCAAACCTAAAGATACAAAACAAACAAACAAAACAGTTATGATGTATATTTTGCAACAGAACTTATAAAACATCCAAAACAACTGTGTGCTGGGTGAAATGCGCTTGTTGTATGGGCGTACATGTTTTTTTTTTTTTTAATCAGTTGTTGTACCCAACTCGCAACACACTTATAAAATGTGTAAAAGAGTCAAAACGGCACCAGAAATGTGAATATCTGCTGCAAGGAGATGGCAGTATTGGGCAACATCTGACATAGCTAAAAAAAAAATCAGCCATTTATTTTTTTGGTGTTTTTGTTTATTATTATTTTTTTTTTAGACGCAGCTGATGTATAAGTGGATCGAGCCCAAGATCTGCAGTGAGAGTGTGGAGAAGGCAGTGCAGCTCCCAGCCTCAGGGGAGATGGTGGCCTGTCCTCCATGCAATCCAGGATTCTTCCCCAGCAACACCTCCAACTGTGAACCCTGCTCACATGGCTTCTATTCAAACGGGACAGGTAGAGAGACAAAGCCAACTGGACCGAGAACAATAAATATTACACTCACCTGTGAAAACATCATATGCATCAGTGTTATATCTCTAGATGACAACACAACATGCGTATATCACATTAAATGTGTGCTTTAGTATATTATTTCAGTGCAACCATAACATAATTCACTATTAAAAATCATCATCTGTGTCACATGTGTTCAGAATGTTTTGAGTGTCCTGCTGGAACGGAGCCAGTCGTGGGCTTTGAGTATAAATGGTGGAACAAGATGCCCAGCAACATGAAGAGTTCAGTCTTCAGCTCAGAATACAGCAGCACTGAGAGGAGCACAGGTATATTTTAAATGAGCCACTGAGGGGATTTTTTTTTTTTTTGAAAGAGTTGTTTTGCCATAGATGCTGCTATAAAGGAGTTTCTGAGTTATGGGGGTTTTGTTGTATCAGGCTGGGAGGTTGCGGGTGAGTACATCTACACCACACCAAGCGATCAGGACTCTGATTACATGCTGCTGACGCTCACAGTTCCTGGATACAGGTGAGCACACACTGCTCTCATATGTTAACAAAAAGCAACTGCATCTTATTAATGATCTCAATATGTTAAAGGGTTAGTTCACCCAAAAATGAAAATTCTGTCATTTATTACTTACCCTCATGTCGTTTCACACCCGCAAGACCTTCGTTCATATTTGGAACACAAATTAAGTTATTTTAGTTGAAATCCGATGGCTCCGTGAGGCCTTCATAGGGAGCAATATCACTTCCTCTGTCAAGATCCATGTTCATGTGAGTACAGTGGCTCAATATTAATATTATAAAGCGACGAGAATACTTCTGGTGCAGCAAAAAAACGAAATAACGACTTATTTAGTGATGGCCGATTTCAACACACTGCTTCAGAAAGCATCGGAGCATAAATGAATCAGTGTATCGAATCATGAATCGGATCGCGGGTCAAACTGCTGAAATCACGTGACTTTGGCGCTCCGAACTGCAGATTCGACCAGGATTCGACACACAGATTCACAATGCTCCGATGCTTCCTGAAGCATTGTTTTGAAATCGGCCATCACTAAATAAGTCGTCATTTAGTTTTTTTTGCCGCACCAAAAGTATTCTCGTCTCTTTATAATATTAATATTGAGCCACTGTACTCACATGAACTGATTTAAATATGTTTTTAGTACCTTTATAGATCTTGACAGAGAAAATGTCATTGCTCCCTATGGAGGCCTCACGGAGCCATCGAATTTCAACTAAAATATCTTAATTTGTGTTTTGAAGATTAACGAAGGTCTTACGGGTGTGAAACAATATGAGGGTAAGTAATAAATGACAGAATTTTCATTTTGGGGTGAACTAACCCTTTAAATGAAGCATCAGCATAACTAATGCCAGAGACATAAACTTGGGTTAATAATTTCTTCAGTTCATGTCATTTTGCTATTTCCTTTTTTCAGCCTGCCTCATTTCCTGAGTGGAGACAATGAGAGAGTCACGCTTTCCAGTATAACATTTGTGTTTGAAACTAAGTGTACAGCTGATTGTAAACTGTATTTCATGGCAGTGAGTTTGATCATAATATATATTATAGTTTATATGATGTTTACAATTAGAGCTTGAACATTTGATTTTTTTTTCTAAAAACCTTTTTATTGTAACTCATGTTTTTGCCTTTTAGCTTACTTTTCCAAAATAGTGTTGCTTATTATTGTTAAATATATATATATAGTTTGAGGTCTGTAGAACTTTTCAAATGTTTTTGAAATAAGACTCTTATGATAAAAAATACATTAAAAACAGTAATATTTTGAAATATTATTACATTGTAAAAACATTTCTATTTTAAAATGTCAATTCTTCCTGTGATTAATTTTCAGCAGAAACATTCTAATACGATAATTTGGTACATAAGAAACATTTTTAATTTTATTATTATTATTACAATAAAATGCTTAATATTTTTGTGGAATCCTTTTTTTTCTCAAGATTATTTGATTAATAGAAAGTTCAAAGAATGGCATTTATTTCAAACAGAAATCCTTTGTAATATTACTTTAGATCAGTTTAATGCATCCTTTATGAATAAAACTGAACTTATTTAAAAAAAAATAACTCTTGCTGACCTCAAACTTTTAAATTGTAATGTATAATATAACCATTATAACATTTTGCCTTATTTTTCAGAGATTTAATTTCTAAAATTTGTCTACATCTCTCCTTAGGGGCAGAATGAAAGGAATAATATGGTTGTGGAGAATTGGTTAGGCACTACAGGAAAGCAGTCCTACTCTTATCTTATTAAAAGCAACAACACTGTTAGCTTTACCTGGGGTTTTCAGCGCACTGGGCTCTTTAGCATGGTGAGATTATAACAGCATCTTTCACTTCCTTCCTGTTTTTAGAATTTTTAGACATTAAAAGCCTTTGATAATCTGTTTCTGTGTTACAGAAAAATGAATACAGCTCTGACCTTGCTAAGATCTACTCTGTTCACCTCACTAATGTGATTGGGGGTGTGGCATCAGAATGTCGACAGTGTGCTCTGGCTGATACTGACTCGTGCGTGCCCTGCCCTCCAGGACAATACATGTTGAACGGCACTGGAGTGTGTAAAAACTGTCCATCAAATACCATCATCAGGCCTGAGCAGCCAGTAGGAAAGGAAGCCTGCATACCTTGTGGACCCAATACTTACAGTAATGAAGTAAGCACTACTTATGATTACACACACACACACACACATACACACACATGTTTTTTTTTTTAACTGTGGGGACATTCCATAGGCATAATGGTTTTTATACTGTACAAACTGTATATTCTATCGCCCTACACCAACCCTACACCTAAACCTATCCATCACAGGAAACTGTGCACATTTTTACTTTCTCAAAAAGACTCATTCTGTATTTATAAGCCTTTTGAAAAATGGGGACATGTTATACCTGTCATACCCATGTCATTATACAAATTTGTGTCCTGATATGTCACAAAAATGCACGCACACACACACACACACATATATATATACACACACACATATACATAGAAATGCAACAATTCTTGATACCAATTTCAAAATGAAAATGAACCAAAAATGAACAAAAAAGCTATTGGACATCTTTTTAAGTTATTAAACGTCTTTTTATACTGTTTACCTACTAAATATTTCATTTAATTATACATAACTTTATTTTATAACAACACTCATCCCATGTTATCCTTGGATGCAGCTCTAAAGAGTTAGTCCAGGAAGATTTGTCTGGAAGGGTACTGTTTAAACGCACAGCTACCTGGCAAATATTTTGGAAATCCCTCCGGTGCGAGGAAGATCCGTGCAGATCCGCTCTGACGGATATCCGTTTAGATCCGCTCTGACGGAAAATAAAGTCCCATGTTATCCTTGGATGCAGCTCTAAGAGTTAGTCCAGGAAGATTTGTCTGGAAGGGTACTGTTTAAACGCACAGCTACCTGGCAAATATTTTGGAAATCCCTCCGGTGCGAGGAAGATCCGTGCAGATCCGCTCTGACGGATATCCGTTTAGATCCGCTCTGACGGAAAATAAAGTGTTGATGGGAATATTCCGGTTGATAAATTAAAAATACTCCTTTGGTGTGGAGTAGTTTAGATCCAACTCTGATGGACGACAACAACAACAACAACAAACTCCCTGAGACTTCCTAGCTCTTCCATCCAGATAGCAAAATTCTCTGTTTTTACTGTTATTTCTATTCCTTATGTTCTATTTTTATTATTCTTTTTTATGTAAAGCACTTTGAATTACCATTGTGTATGAAATGTGCTATACAAATAAAATTGCCTTGCCTTGCCTTGCCTATACAAAAGTATTTTTTAGGCCCTGTGGTCTTTTCCATTCTGTGTGAGAGGCCTCTGTTCTTTCAGCTCACTGCAGATTTAAAGCCCTCTAGTGGTGGGACTGTTGTCAGTCGACAGGTTTTGGTAAACAGTTATTGATTCAAAAAGCTAACGAGTTAAAGGAACACTCCACTTTTTTTGAAAATAGGCTCATTGTCCAACTCCCCTAGAGTTAAACAGTTTTACCGTTTTCGAATCCATTCAGCCGATATCCGGGTCTGGCGGTACCACTTTTAGCATAGCTTAGCATAGTTCATTGAATCTGATTAGACCGTTAGCATCGCGCTTAAAAATGACCAAAGAGTTTTGATATTTTTCCTATTTAAAACTTGACTCTTCTGTAGTTAAATCGTGTACTAAGACCGACGGAAAATAAAAAGTTATGATTTTCTAGGCTGATATGGCTAGGAACTATACTCTCATTCAGGCGTAATAATCAAGGAACTTTTTAAGCGCGATGCTAACGGTCTAATCAGATTCAATGAACTATGCTAAGCTATGCTAAAAGTGGTACCGTCAGACCCGGAGATCGGCTGAATGGATTCGAAAACGGTAAAACTCAACTGTTTAACTCTAGGGGTGTTGGAAAATGAGCCTATTTTCAAAAAAAGTGGAGTGTTCCTTTAATAATAAAAACTGAAGAGAAATAATAATTCTCCAATCCACTGTATCTATAAAAAGTCAAACTTGTAAGACAGTGGATATTTAATCCCAGACTAAAATGCATGTTTAAGCTGTTTTAACTGAAAGCAACTTGCACTGGCATATCATAAAATATGTCAGCGTCATTGTTTTGTCTCAAGATGCACACCAGTAATGTTTTTTTTCAAGGCATGTTAATAAAAGCTACTTAAATGTCCTAACTGAACTAAGGTCTAATCCTGGCTTAATCTAAGACCTGTCTGTGAAACCAAGCCTTAATCATTTTTGAAGAGTTTCTCTATCCCTCATGAATACTTACTAAAGTGAAATTCTTCAAATTATTAAAATTATATATAAAGTAATACAGCATAATTAAATAATTTACAACATATTATAATATTTAAAAATAAAATATTTTTACTAATAATAATTCATTTTAAGTGAATTAGTGTTTTTCTTTTTATTGTGCATGCATATTTTTATTAACATTCCTTATGATGATATACACTTTACAAATATTTTATATATCCATTCAGTTCTTGTTACATATGTTTGTTTTCTTTGTCCACAGGGCCGTTCTGCGTGCATGAGTGACTGTACATTAGCACTTGATCATAAAGAAGAGACCTTGCATTATGATTTCTCTCCACTGGCAAACGTCACAGGCTTCCAAAGCAGCCCACGCTTCACCAGTAAAGGGCTGCAATATGTCCACCATTTCAGTGTGGCACTGTGTGGAACAGAAGTAAGAGAATTAGACCAGATGAAGTTTTAAACCGTGAAGTCTGAGTAGTAAAAGCTCAATAAAGTGTGTCTGTCTCTTATCAAGAACAGGGCTCTTGCATCCTGTGTTGAGAATGTGACTGAAAGCAAGAGGGATGTAAAAGGCTACATATGTCAGTCTACTGTGGTGCCTTCTGAGATCAGGGGTCAGAGCGTTGTGTCCTCTCAGCCCTTCACTATCGGAGACACTTTAATTGGTGAGTGCTACTGCTGCTTTGAAATCTCTATCAAGTAAACCTATCCCAGCTGGCCCTAGGGATTCATCAGATGTTTTATACACAGGAGTGACCACTGAATCCAAATTTGATGACATCTCGTCATTGGACGGCAACTTTCCTGTTGAATCAGAGCTGCCGGATGTCATATTCTACTACAGGTGAGTATTTTCAGTGATATGTGCTCACCTTATGCTTTTATTTTGTTCACATACACTTTTTGTTGACCTCAACTCAGTATCTCAGTTGATTTTCTTCAGATTGATCTGTAATATTATCTTCTTCTCATTAATGGTGTCAACAGATCTAGAGAAACTACGCAAGCATGTAAAAACGGAAGATCGACCTCCATTAGGCTCCGATGTGATCCCACTGTAACAGGGAAAGACCATATTTCCCTACCAAGGTACAAAATGAAAATAGCTTTTACTTTTGGTTAGGGCTGCATGTTTGATCAAAATAAAACTGAAATGGTAATAGTGTGATTATCAAATCACAAAGGCTGCAATTTAATTTCATAAATATATGTGCTGCATGTTTCAGAGTGAAACGTGCCACTGTATTCTTGTACATGAGCAGCTCATAATCCAGTGTTTATTTTTTTGTTATTTTTTATTTAGTAATAATAATAATCATCATCATCACAATGAAAATTTTGGCCAAATTGTGCAGCCTTGGAAACAATCACAGCAAACCTGAAGAATTTTTTAAAATTGCATTTTAAATCGCAATCACAATTTTTACCAGAAAAAATTAAATTTGAATTTTTCCTATATTTGGGGCTTTTCCCAAAAAAATGTAAAATTAAGACTAATCAAGACAAGCCCAATGAAAGTGTGTGGTGAATGTTGTATGGTTTAGAACTGTACTGTAACACAAGTTTTGCATATGTATAATCCAACTCTGAAACAACAAAGGATGGAGGAATATCACTCTTTATTGTTTTCTTTCTGTGTCTTTGGTCTAGTAACTGCTCAGAGGGCACCTGTGACGGTTGCTCCTTCCATTTCCTGTGGCGCTCACAGCATGCCTGTCCTCTCTGCTCTGAGAGGAACTATAAGGAGATTGTGAGTGCTTGTATCCAAGGAATTCAGGTACATGTCAGCTCACATCATGATACAGTGACTGAATGAAACAATTTTTCCAGTCTGAAATAGACAGTTTATAGAACAGGGGTTCCCAATTCCAGTCCTTGCGCCTCCCCGCTCTGCACATTTTGTATGACTCTCTTATCTGACACTCTGTTGAGCGATGGGTTCAACTGTAAGTGCGCTGCGAAGTGGGCTTAAAAGGGTTTTTCGCCATCTTAAGATTCCAGTCCGGAGCAGGTGTGTTTATATGAGGCTGTTCACGGGTGTAAAGTGCGTGAGAACACTGAACACTGCATAGGGACCCTGTCACTCAGGATGCACCTGACTTCATGGAGCTCTCTTCTAATGAGCTGATGATCTGATTCAGGTGTGATTCGGATAAGAAAGACATAGGGTTAATCAGCTCCCTAGGTCATGAATCAGTATATCGTATACATGATTCGGGCCAGTGTAATAAGTACCTGACTTAGTACACATTGGGACAATGATGGCTCTATTTCTGGCGGCGTCCTCAATGTACAACATCCCTACTGGTATTTATGAATAACAGCAGCACAGATATATTTTTGACATGAATTGTTTGTTTTTTAAAAGTACATTATGATAAATACTTTGTTACATATCCCTGCAACATTTCGGAAAAAAAAAAACATTTTAATGCATAAATGTTAGCTACATTGTGCTCATTACCTGTCTAGACTAGCGCTGTATAGGGGCTTTCGCACCAGAGGAACCTTTTTATAGTTCCTAGTACTATGAGAGGTGCAAGAACATGAATTGGGAAGCCTGTTTAATATAGGAGCACTTACACAACTTAATGTAAATGTGACTAAAATGTGTTTGCATTTCTCAGAGGACTACCTATGTGTGGCAGCAACCTCTAAGGTGCAGAGGCGGGGTGTCGCTGCCATCTCAGCAGATTAGTGCCTGTGTGACACTGGACTTCTGGCTGAAGTTTGGTGTCTCCATTGGAACTGTGGCTGCCGTACTGCTCATTACAATTAGCTGCTACTTCTGGAAAAGAACACGCAAGTGAGAGTCCATTACTGAATGTGATATGTAGTTTATTATCTTTCAGAAAAGTCTTGAAGATATGCATATAAACATGGTGAAAAACACATATATATATTAGGGATGCACAGAAATTTAGCCTTGCCAAAAACTGCTACTTTAACATCCAATAACAGAATCTTTGAAGTGGAAAACTAAGCAGTATACATGTGAAATGACCTAGGTTTAATTGGATCTAATGAAAATCTAAAAAATGGGTGATGTATTGATGGAAACGAGTCTACAGTGTATTGACTCTTAAGTATTGACTCTAAGGGGAGCAATGACACTTCTCTCTCAAGATCCATAAAGGTACTAAAACATATTTAAATCGGTCCATGTGAGTACAGTGGTTCAATATTAATATTATAAAGCGATGAGAATATTTTTGGTGTGCCAAAAAAAACAAAATAATGACTTATTTAGTGATGGCCGATTTCAAAACACAGATTCATTGATACACTGATTCAAAAAACAGATGCATTTGTGCTCCAAATCTTCATGAATCTTCCCAATTCCGAATCTTCCCACCCTATGATTTTTCTAGTTTGAGAAGCAGTTTCATTTGTATATACATCACAATAGGGAAGAAAAGACTATTGCTAATTCCGTTTTATGCTGACTTTAAAATAAATAAAGCCTAGCTGTTATTCTAGTATTATTCTATTATTCTTTTTTTACAATCACTATAACCCATTTCTCAATACTCGGGTCACTTTTTCAAAACTCTTCTCACAGTGAGAAAGCATTCATTGACTACATCTTTCAAATTACCTTAATTATTTTCTCACTTCGACACAACAAACAACAAATTTGCACATGCTTACATACTGTTTTCAAAACTGTTAAACTTAAGTTCAAAACAATAACATGATACAAAACTGAAAAAGACAGAAATATGCTACATTTCTACAGTAATATTGTAAGGAAATATATTCTGAATCTAAAAAATCAAATATTATAAAGGCAATTAGATTAAATGGAACACTTACACAAGTATTAGTCTTTCAATTTCAATATCATCCATTCAAAGGGGAAAACTTCGGAATAATTGTGTACTGTTGTGTAGACATGGTTCACATTAACTGCTGTGCATTAAGAACTGTGTGAAGAGTGGCCTAAGTATTGAGAAATGTGTCCTAACGATTGTTGTAAACTGTAAGGAAGAGATATATTATAATGTGATTAAAATATAATAAAATGTATATAGTTATTCCAAGCAAAAGCTTTTTTTTTTTTTTTTAAAAACCAGTGTTCTTAAACCCAGTGTGTGTAGAATTTTAGGTTTTGATCAGGAATTCGTGATCTATTCATATTAATAGATAAGCTGTATAAGAGTATTAATGCCCTCTCTTTAGGCTGCAGTATAAGTACTCTAAGCTAATGATGACTGCAGGAGATAAGGAGTGTGAACTTCCAGCTGCTGATAGCTGTGCCATCATGGAAGGAGAAGATGCAGAGGATGACCTCATCTACCTCTCCAAAAAATCTTTCTTCACCAAGATCAAGTCATTTTCCAGAGAGGTGAGGAGAGACTCACAAGACAGACTTCGTTTTAGATGTACTGTAGCACAAACTACGCTATACATGTTTTAATATTACAATAATACTTAAAAGAATTAACAGACATATATAGACTTAATACAATTCTGTTCTTTTACAGAGAACATCAGATGGCTTTGATTCTGTTCCTCTTAAATCATCAGCTGCACAGGAGATGGAGATGAGCTAGAACTTCTCTGACACAAGGACAGCCAGCGGGAAATGTTTGGCCTATTTTGTGACATCCTTGACACTATAGTTGACATTATAACATCAATACTGCTTTTCCCAAAGAGACTGAGGGAAGCAAATGACTCAAAAACAAGGCTGACTTATTCAAGAGCACCCTTATAAACCTGTTTGTTTCCACTGGGTCATTCAGCAAAACCAATCTACATGCAGACCAAAGGCAAAACTGGCATGAGAAGTTGATTTTAAAATATTTTTTTTTTTTTTAAATGTTTTTTCTTTGTCAAGTTTTGATAATTGTATAGGCCTATATAGGCCTACACAAATATTGTGCCAAACACAGATGCTTTTGAAAGACGACGGTGGAAAATACATGTTGCGTTTGTTTTACATGCCATTCTGTTACATATATCAAATATGATCTTTTCTTTTCTTTTGGGTCAATGATGTTGTTTTCATGAATCTGAGAGCTACACTTGCCTTAAAGGGTTAGTTCAACCAAAAATGAAAATTATGTCATTTATTACTTACCCTCATGTTGTTCTACATCCGTAAGACCTTCATTCATATTCAGAACACAAATGAAGATATTTCTGATCAAATCTGATGACTCAGTGAGACCTCTATTGCCAGTAATGTCACAGAATTTCTCAAGATCCACAAAGCTACTCAGAACATATTATGTAAAACAGTTTGTGTGAGTACAGTGGTTCTACCGTAATATTATAAAGCGACGAGAATACAGCTACTGTAATAAATACACCCTTATTGAGAGTGGCTCAGAATGTCCCTTAGAGCTACCACTTGTATTGCAATACAGTATATTCACACTATTGCAAAGCTCCCCACGTGCTATTCTAACTGCCTGATTTCTGCCATTGGTGTAACTAGCAGTGTGTGCTAACAGACAAAAAATGTACGCTTTCACACCATCTTGCTGATAACATTTCTTTGGTCATTTGGCAGTCCTACAGCCAATGTAGTGAATACAACCTGTAAGAGTGTGTTATTTGTTTTTTATGCTGTCATAAAAAACATTGTTTTTTATATAGATGTGAATTTTTGTAATTGGGAAATCAAAATAGCCTAATATTATTAGTCTATGCTTTTGTTTTTGTTTTTGAATAAAAGTGTTTTCTATCAAATGTTGGATTTCCTACATCTTGAAACCTTCTGTGTTACAAATGGGGAACATCTCAGAAGAATGAACAAATAATGTTTGTGGTCATCACATTAAAAATAACATTTGAAGTGCTGGAAAAAATGTTTGCGCGTCTAACTACAGACACTGCATTTCTTATTCAGATGTTCCCATTAGCTTTGCCTTTATTGCAATCAATAAAATTGGATTATTGGCAAAGAGCATTACAGGAACACCTTCAAAGAAGCATTGAACTGAGAAGAGCGAAATTATCTGCTCTTACCAGTGAAAGCAAAGCCATTGAAAAGTTGATTGATGATGACAATCTGCAGAATGTACAAGAGTTGATGCAACTTGGCTTTGCACAATTGCTAACCGAGTTTACTGATTTAAATTTGCAAGTTCAAGATCTTTTGCCTGAAGATGAAAAGATTGCAGATCAACAAAATTGGTTTCAGCATAAAATGAATTCCCTGAGACTTTTTGAAAAGAAAACAGAAAACTGGATTGCTGCTCTTGGTGATAAACAAGGCCAAAATGACAATCTTGATATGGAGGATGATGTTAGTCCTCACGACAGTACCTCACAGGTATCTGTACACAAGAGTGAATCTAAAAGGAAGCATAATTCAGATATTGAAAGTGGATCAGTTTCCTCCTCAGTATCATCAGCATGCGAAGAATCAAAACGTGCAGCTCTGCTAGCAAGGGCAGCATCCCTAACAACAACTTGAAATCGATGCATAAGAGGTGCAGTTAGGTAACCATATAAGTGCACCATCATCCTAAATTCTTCTATAGGTGCATTCAAATTGCCCTCTGGTCACCAAAGAAAGCAAAACAGATCTGCGTCCTCCTCAGGAACCCTCACCTGATAGAACATCGACTCCACATCTGCCACCATGGCTATTGGTTCTTCCCTAAATCTGGTAAGGACACCAATGTGTGACACCAACCAGTGTGTTTGTGCAACGTTCCCTAAAAGGTCTCTAAAGGCGACAAAAATTCCGAACCTTTACAGAACATTAGGGACGTTCCTAAAACGTCCTCTTTTGGTAATGAAAGTGCTGCAGTACAAGGTTCTTTATATGACTTTAGGGGGACATTTCATTTTGGTCATTTTATGGTCACATAAGAATGTTACAAAGAGGATATTAACAGAACGTTCCCACACGGTCCTCTGTTGGTCATTTAATAACGTTCCCAAGTTTGAGTTTAGGGGGACGTTCCATTTTGGTTATTTTATGGTCGCGCGAGAACATTACAAAGAGAAAATTTGGGAAGTTAATTTGGGAGGTTAACAGAATGCCCTATAGTAATAGTCCCCTAAACATTCCCAGAATAAAGGTCCACCAAATAACGTCCACCAACCCTTAAAAGAACTCCACATCAGGACCGTCTCTGACCATTCTTGGAATGTACCAGATGGAAGGTTAGATGTTGATGTTTTACATAAAATAATAAAGTTTGAAGTCACCATTATGGAGGGAAGCATTTGCTTTAGAGGGGCTCTTGATTCTTGACATTTTAACATTAGATTTTCTTTGGCTGCTTTGACTGTTTCTAAATCATGCTTGTTATCAGATGAATTTATTCATTCAGTGATGGTGATTCAATCATCACGTGACCTGATTCACTGATCCTCTCCGGAGTCTAAACTGCGAGTTTTTTTTTTTTTTTTTTATTCATTATACAGACAGAGTTTTGAGCAGTCTTGTGTTATTCTATAGTCTTTGTTTTAGGTCAGTTGTTTCCCACTAAGGTACGCCTAGTTATTTATCTACTGTGGTAATTTGCAGCTCATGTCAAAAGGTCTAGATAAATGGCTGTATTCAAGTCAGCTTTATTTATATAGTGCTTTTTACTGTGCAGATTGTGTCAACGTATAGCTTTACAGAGATAGAGGGAACATAATTTTAGCTGTACAGCAGTAAAAATAGTGTGATTATCAAGCTTAAGTAAGTTCAGTATTGCTTCATTCTGTTGTAAAAAATCATTAGTTATTAATTTAGTTCATTTACCTATACTAAAAACTCATATATGATAGTTTTCTTCCAAATACGATAACTTTGAGCTTCCAGTACGATACTTGGACATTTCCAATCTGGCAACACTGAGCCCAACTAAAGCAAGCACTTACCTCCATAACGGTTCCATAATTTTCAATAAAACATCAACACCTCATTAAGATGTTTTGAATGAAAGAAATAATTTGTAATAATGGAAGATGCTGAGATCTAGAGAGATCTTTTAGTTTTTAATGTTCTGATCACTTCCGGCACTTGTGTAAACTACACCAGAGCGTGTACACACCTCACGCACCGGATGCTGTGCGCGTGCTCAAGGCAGTTAGTGGTGTATTAGAGGTAAAAAATTATATAAATACTGTTCGGTTTCTCGCACAAACCGATTGTGTCATGAGCCGCAGGGTTTAATTTGGATTTGTCTGTGCATGTTTTTTTACTCTCATAGATTTTGTTACCATTGACATGCATTATACGACTGACAGACTGCAGCGGTTGGAGTTAAAAATCATCATTTGTGTTCTACTGAAGAAACAAAGTCATCTACATCTTGGATGCCCTGGGGGTAAGCAGATAAACATCAAATTTTCATTTTTGGGTGAACTATCTCTTTAAAAGAACTCCACATTGTGACCGTCTCTAAATGTACTGGAAACATTACAAGGCACCGTCCTTAACACCACTGGGGACGTTCTGAGAATGTTCTGGGAATGTAAATTTCTAGGGGGGTAACTGCCTGATTTCCACAATTGGTGTAAACAGCAGTGCATACTAAAAGAAATTAACGCTTTTACACCATCTTGCTGATGAAATTTCTTTAGTCATTTGGCAATACAGCTACTGTAGTGAATAAACCTTCATCAGAATGTGCTACCACCTTAAATTATGAGGTCAAATTAATAATTAAAGTGGCAATTAATGACCACAGCAAGTCAGGACCTCGGTTTAAAGGATGCGTCTCCTGCCTCTATCACTGCACTCTGACTTTAGGAGCCATACAAACCTGGGAGTGAGCACCCCCTGCTGGCCTCACTAAAGCATCTTCCAATTACAATCAAGTTTCTTCACAAAAGGTCTCTCATCCATGTCACAACCTGGCTTGATCCCCGCTTAGCTTCAGAAGTGAGCTGGGCTTTGACCATGGAAGGCTATGGCCACACTGCTTTTTGAAGTCACATTAAAAGGGGTCCAAATTGAGGGGCAGCACATCCTGAGTGGCTCAGTTTGTCCCTCAGAATGAGCTACCACCTGCACTGAAGTACTGTATAGTCACTCTATAGCAAACCTTTCCCACATATTCTGCTATTTTAACTG
Source organism: Chanodichthys erythropterus (assembly GCF_024489055.1). Lineage (NCBI taxonomy): Eukaryota > Metazoa > Chordata > Actinopteri > Cypriniformes > Xenocyprididae > Chanodichthys > Chanodichthys erythropterus. Next base: position 17,131,942 of record NC_090229.1, read on the forward strand.
CCTGATTTCCACCATTGATATAAACAGCAGTGTGTGCTAATAGAAAAGAAATTAACGCTTTTACACCATCTTGCTGACAACATTTCTTTAGTCATTTGGCAATAGGAGCCATACAAGGCCTGGAAATGAGCACCCCCTGCTGGCCTCACTCTTCCAATAACAATCAAATTTCTTCAAATAAAGTCTCTCATCCATTTCAAGGCCTGGCTCAAGCCTGCTTAGCTTTGGAAGGGAGAACAGAATCCGATGCAAATATGCACCTGGTGAAATCCCCCTTCCCAAAAAAACTGACGTCAATTTGATGTTTTATTCAACGTCAATTGGACATCAGTGTGTGGATATCAACAATGTCCAAAAGTGTTTTTTAAAATCTACTTACCCCACCTTGAAAGCAACTTGTACACCTTAACAGTTTTGTATTATTAGAATGGCAGTGGTTAAATTCATTGCATATTTTAATAGGAAGATGTGTATTTCTGTGCGTGTTTTTTATTGTGGTGACTTGCTTGTTGACTTTATCCTGCTGGTGTGGCTTACTTTTTCAACATCAATTGGACATCAGTGTGTGGACGTCAACTTGATGTCAAAAAATGTATGTCAATTTGATGGGTATTTTTCAACATCAATTGGACATGAGTTTGTGGACGTCAAATTGATGTAAAAAAACTCATGTCAAAAAATTGACATCAATTTGATGGGGGTTTTTTCAACATCAATTAGACATCAGTTTGTGGATGTAAAATTGACCTCAATTTGATGTTTTTTTCAATGCCAATTGAACATCAGTGAATGGATATCAACAAAATCCAACAGAATTGACATAAAAAAATTGACGTCCGCCTTGAAAAACCCCACCTTGAAATCAACTTGCACACCTTAACAGTTTTGTATTATTAGAATGGCAGTGTTTAAATTCATTGCATATTTTAATAGGAAGATGTGTATTTCTGTGCGTGTTTTTTATTGTGGCGACTTGCTTGTTGACTTTATCCTGCTGGTGTGGCTTACTTTTTCAACATCAATTGGACATCAGTGTGTGGACATGAAATTGACAACAATTTGATGGGATTTTTTTCGACATCAGCTACTGTAGTGAATAAACCCTTATCAGAATGTGCTACCACCTTATGAAGTTAAATTAATAATTAAAGTGGCGATTAATTACCACAGCAAGTCAGGACCTCGGTTTAAAGGATGGGTCTCCTGCCTCTATTGCTGCACTCTGACTCATAGACTGTAAAAAAATGCTCTGACTTTAGGAGCCATACAAACCTGGGAGTGAGCACCCCCTGCTGGCCTCACTAAAGCATCTTAAAAAAAAGGTCTCTCATCCATGTCACAACCTGGCTTGATCCCCGCTTAGCTTCAGAAGTGAGCTGGGCTTTGACCATGGAAGGCTACAGCCACACTGCTTTCTGAAGTTACATTAAAAGGGGTCCAAATTGCATATCCTGAGTGGCTAAAGTTGTCCCTCAGAATGAGCTACCACCTGCACTGAAGTCCTTCCTGTATAGTCACTCTATAGCAAACCTTTCCCACATATTCTGCTATTCTAACTGCCTGATTTCCACCATTGGTATAAACAGCAGTGTGTGCTAATAGAAAAGAAATTTACGCTTTTACACCATCTTGCTGATAACATTTATTTAGTCATTTGGCAATAGGAGCCATACAAGGCCTGGAAATGAGCACCCCCTGCTGGCCTCACTCTTCCAATAACAATCAAATTTCTTCAAATAAAGTCTCTCATCCATTTCAAGGCTTGGCTCATGCCTGCTTAGAGCCTCTTCTGTATTATCAGCACAAGGAAGACACAAGTGTAATAAAATACATTTTATTTACAAAAGATAAACAAGAATAACCAACACAACTACTAAATGAATACCATGAATGATAAAGGAATAAAGTGCATAAGATACATAGAATATAAGTGATTAAGTTGGGTGTGGCTATGGAAGAGTTACGTTATCTTATGGAAAGATCTCTGAAAATAATAAGGTGGAGAACCTTATTATGCACTAAACAAATAAACGAAAGATTATTTGTTATTAACTAACAGCAGTTATATTACATCTAATGGGAATTAGGAAATTAAACACTGAATGCCAAGGTCTCTGGAAAGAGGTTTGGTTAAGTGATATTTACGTTCCACGTGGTTGAGTCCGATGACGGTGACATCCTCCACTGGTTGTGCTGGGTGACAATGCAGTGGGGAGAGGAGCCGGAATCTGTTTCAACAGCATTGAACATGAAGCTCTGTGGGATGCTAGTCTCCTGGAGCACCAAAGGGTCCTAAAATCTGGAACACGCAGATGAGGCCCTGGCATAGGTGCAGAAGGTTCTTAACAATCTGGAACACGCAGACAAAGGTACTTTGGAGTAAAGATTTGCTCTCCTGAGCTTAACCTTGTTGCAGATGTTGTTACTGTCTCGCTGGATGGAAACTCTGAACGTAGTGTTTGTTGATGTCTCTTTCCTCACAGGCTGGAGGCTTAGAACGTAGTCGTATCTGTTGCTGTCTCACCAGCTGTAGACTCAGATCGTGGGACCTTTTGTTGTCTCTCTGGATGGACCCGGTGTTCTAGGCTCGGTGTTGTATCTGTTAGTGTCTCAGCTTTGCAAGCCGGGAATTCTGTAAGTGTCTCACTCCTTTACAGAGTTGAGACCCAGAACGGCATATCTGTTATGTCTCATCCGATGGGAGACTCAGAACAAGGAGTGTCTGTTGAAAGGGTACCTTTATCCATTTCTGATGAGGAGGAGAGTGCAATTTGGCGCTTCTCCATTCGAGTGCTGTGATTGGCTGCTGGCATCAGAGGGGACACACACAGGCCCATCCTTCTTTCCCCAGTGGAACTCATTTGCATAAAGCACAAAGTCTTTACAGTGTCTTTAAAGTTTACCAGTGCATTTCTCACTTTCCAAACCACCAGCAGAATACCTTTGGCAATATTCTTAACAAATGGAGACTAAACATGATGGAAAAAGATTGAACTGTCATTCAATTGTACATTAACAGCTGAATTTGTTTCAGATGTTGCACTACATATAGCTGTCACTGAGAATACTTATTTCTGTGAATAAGTATGAAATGGGTGTGTGTAGTTTGCATCAGTTCAAGGTTTTCAAACATAGCATTGAATGGATTTGGATGGATCTTTGTGATCTCTCTTTGTTTTGCGCATTGCTGCTAAGGTCACGAGGAATTTTTATGGCAGTCTCTGGTCAACCTTAAGAAGTAGTCTCTAGATGAGTGAAGGGCAGAAACTACATGAGGACCAATGAGAAGTCCTGTCCTTCCCAGGCTTGGTACAAGAGGTCTTTTTCTTGCCCAAGAGGTGTCTGGATGTTGTCCTTACATCTTTATCTGATGGCGTTGGACAGTTTGTTTGTGTTAGTCCACCAAGATCCAATCAAAATGTAGCAAACCTTTGTCCGCTGTTACGGACAGAGAGGGGCCCGGCCATAAACTAGGCCCTGGAATGTGCTGTTCCCTACAGAATCTTGGTCTGGCCATTCTCAGTACTTTTTGATAATTAAAGGCAGTTTACCCCCAAAATTACAATTCTGGCATTATTTACTCATTATTTATTTCACTTGAATAGAGATTGTAATTTAAGCTATGTAGATATGTAATTTAAATATGTAATTTAAGCTGCATCCTCAACTTATTTTATTGGGAAGAAAAAAAACATCACCTAAACCAGAGTGTTGAAGTCAGTTGGTGGAAGAGATGTTCTAGTGATTTACCACCAGGGGGACTTCAATGCTATTGATGCTCGCTGCTACCGTAATTTCTTCTTGCCACCATGAAATCAAATTTGCCAACTCTTGTTTGTTATGGAATATTACAGCATTTATTATAAATTATTTATAGCATCATTATTAAAAAAAAATGTTATCTTTAATCAAAATCCTCTCCTTCTTGCAAAGATGACATGTTTACCGGCATGAAGGCGGGGCAACCTGTCATTCACATGACATCTAAATAACAAATCTTAACCACCCAATCAGCTGCTGATGGACAAAATCAAGTTCCGCCAAAGACATAAGACAAGTCATTTCACTCGGCGGCCATCTTTGAAACGCCTCTCGGGCATCCTGGGCATCATGCAGCTCCTATCACTTTGAATGGGGAAACATCAAATTCTCCAAAGCTGTTTGCCAAGCTTTCGATTAAATTTCATATTTGTAATCACTAATGAAATCTGACAACTGTCATATAATTTTTTTTCCCCTAACGCTCGAATCATGAAAAAAAAAAACTGTATTTTTCAGGCTGTCTCAAGCTAAAGCGCATGCGCTGACCTAAATGCGCGTCTCTGTTTCTATAGAAACCGGTGCTTCTAACTGCCGCTGCAATGACGCGATGACTTTACCAGTCAGCGAATGGCTCTTATTTAGAAGGCGGGACTTATTCCGCCATATTGCGCGTTTCACTTTCTCCCATTCAAAACAATACGAGTGACACGTCTTGTGTTATTCTATAGTCTTTGGTTCCGCCCAACATATTATTGCAACCCCTTATAATTTTTGGTTACAGGTTATTTTAAGGTGTCTTTGTTGCAGTGTAACTCTACTTTTAATACTGAGTAATATTAATTAACAACATGTACTTACTATATAATTAAGCAAAAACGGATGTAAACACAGAAGTGCTGCCCTGTGCTTACTATGCCAACCGCGTAGGAGAATGAGAAGGAAGAGAACGGATTGTTGAATAAAGTTTGAACCACTGTAGTCACGTGGACTATTTTATCAATGTCTTTAGTACCTTTCCTGGCCTTGACAGTGGAAATTAAATTGCTGTCTATGGAGGAGTCAGAGAGCTCTTGGATCTTAATTTGTGTTCCGAAGATGAACAAAGGTCTTACGGGTTTGGAGGGACATGAGGGTGAGTAATTCATGACAGAATTTTCACTTTTGGGTGAACTAACCCTTTAAGCTTATACGTTTAAGCTGGTCTAGCTGGTTTATGCTGTTCATTAGCTCAAGTTGACTGACAAAGTCAGCATGTTCCAAAAAAACAGCTTGACCATATTTAGCTGGTAGTCTACCAACAATAAACCAGTTTCCATGTCCCAAAACACAGCTAACAGTTAAAAAAAAAAAAAAAAAAATCAGGTGTGTCAGATTCAGTCTCTGATATTAAAGTCCTGGAGTTTTTCCAATTTACTCTGATGCTTTCTTTAATGTTTTGACAGAATTTTCATAAATGCTTAAATGATGTAATTTGTTTTTTTTTGATTTGTAAATTATCATTAAATCACTGTATTTGCATGCAATATCATTGAATTCCTGCCTTTTATTCCTCAGATTTTCTGATTTGGTGACAGCTGCACAGACAGCAAAAGACATTTAGTGGAACAGGCACCTAAAAACAAGCTCATATAAACCAAGACACTTTACAATACAGTTATGTTTGCAGTGCCCTTATGATGTTCTAATCTACTTCTCGTCCAGTTAATGTTGATAACAAGTTTGGCACATATATTATTCAGAATACATTCATTTTACATGGATGTTAAAGGTTCTTCTTGAAATCAATACCAATAAAGAAAGATTTTTTAAAAAGTGATGGTAATGAAAAGGTAAATATAGCTTGTAATTGTGTAAAAGGAAATATTATTATATTCTCTCTTTAAAGGTACACTATGTATGTAACAAAATATAAAAAATGATTAAATACATCATCAATCCTTCTTCCAAAACATTTTTTTTTTGTCATACCCTGATTCACTATGGCAAGCCTATTATAAGTGTTTATATTTTATATACATACATATGCATAAATAGAAAACAGTTGCTTTGACGTGTGTGAATGGAATACAACCTGAATTCTGGAAATGTTGGGGTGTTTTTTTTTTAAATTTGAATAAAATGAAAACTAAAAGACTTTCAAATTACATGAGCCAGCATTTTATTCACAATAGAACATAACATAACATAACAAATGTTTAAACTGAGAAATATTTACACTTTTATCCACTAAATGAACTTAAATTTGATGTCTGCTAAAGGTCTCAAAATAGTTGGCACGGGGGCACCAAATGGCCGAAAAAGCAAGAAATTGTGAAAAGATTCAGATGAGAGAACATCTAGCAGCTAATTAAGTTAATTGATATCAGGTCTGCAACATAGCTATAAGCTGCAATATAACAATGTCTTAGAGAGTCTCTCAGAAGTAAAGATGGGCAGAGGCTCTCTAAACTGTGAATAAAAATGTCCCAATATTTCTAGAATTCAGGTTGTACACCAAACACCAAACAGAGAGTCTCGTAATAAAACAAGAATCAACATTGGTTTGGCTTTTCGGATATGGCAAGAACTGAGGGATTTGAAATTGGTGTTTTTATTGTTCAACAGGTGAGAAGGGTATTTTATTGAACAGTTAAATTTGCATTTGATGATCTCTAACAGAGTTCATTGTAAAGCATTTTCTGGTGAAGGGTCATTTCATTGTTGTAGCACTGCTGGAATTTATTTTCAAGGTTGTACCTACAGCTATACCGTAGCTATACTCATTCACTCCATCTATTCATCTGGGTATAGCTACGTCTACAGCTAGTCAGCTTGAGATCCTTTCCATCTAAACTGGTTATATCTCTTAAGCCTAGTAGTCAATGTTTTATGAACAGTAGATGTAATCTCTCTTTCATTGGCTAGAATATCAGTTATTAAAAGAAAAAAAAAGTTTGACCATATCTGACTGGGAATCACCATAACAACTTTTGTAATTTAATAATATCAGCTTTTCCAATAAGTCAACAGCTTAAAATATTGCACTTGCATGCTCAGATGACATCATTTTTGGCTTTTCATGTGTTCACAGGTGCTGCAAATCCTTGACTTGAATATGACACTTAATCAAAAACCAAGAGTATTGTGCATGTGTTGTAGTTTTTAGTGTATAGGATGTAGTAAGGTTTTTTTTTTTTGTAAATTGTTGTTGTGTGGATTAAGTGATGTTGATGTGTAAGAGATGTTGACTGTTGTAAACATAGATACTGTTATGCAAGAGAAAATTCAGTCTCGTCTAACAATAAAGTGCTATATCATACTATATCATATCATCAATCTGTGTAAATAGGAGTGGTTAAGGTAGCCTTGGGGGTGGCGGAATGCTTAAGCATAGCAAATTTAGATAACATTCCACAGCAATACCATTTACCAAAAAGCTGTAGATAAAATAGAAAATAGGATAAAAAGCAGAACATAATTTCCTTTTCTATCAATCAGGTTTGATGAAAGAAAACCTCATGCAGTAAGTAAATGCAAATTATAGAACGCAACATTTTTAATATAGTACTTCATTTGTTCATGCTTTAAGTGCATACTCAGTATTTTGTTTAACCCTAAGACTGCAAGTTTAAACAAAAAATTCCTCAACCCTCAGGGGGTGAAGCATGTAAAATGACACCACTGCAGTTTAGGCTTCACTCTTCAGGGGTCAGTGGGTTTAAGGATGACTGAAACCTTTTCATATACTCCTGCTATGAAAATACTATGCAGCTTGCTGTGAAGACCATAGGCTTCCATAACAAATTACCGGTTTAAAAATGGTTAAAGTGACCGTGCATGGCAAAACCTTTGACTGAATTCATATTTGTGTTGATCTATAAGGACCCAAATAATGGCATTAATTTCCCAGCTGTACTTGTGAAAGCACTCCACTGATTCTAACAATGTTTCAAGGCGAAATTTGCCAGGGTGTCTTTATTTTCAAATGAATATGTTAGTCAACCACACCATTTAAAGGTGCTAAATAAGATATTTTCGTCGACTGAGAAACCGAAGACTGTTACTGAGTTTTTGAAATGAGCGCATGCGTAAGAACAACCCCCCTCCTTCACAGCTCATTTCAAGGGAACGCCTCCCAAAACTCGTGCCGCGAGTATTGGAACACGAGTGTTTACCACCGGCATTCACTGTGTCGTGTTCGTGGATTCATTATGTCGGACTCACCGCAGGTAACTCATAATCTGCAGTTGTTACTCCTGTCTCCTGACAAAAACATTGCATGCGGCGCCTGTGGAGTGTGGAAAGTTACTGGAGTGCGCAGCCACGCTCGTCTCTCACAAGGAACGTCATGGCAGTGATTGACAAGCCAGAGGGCCAATCGTTTCCGCGATGATCGTGTAAACGATTGGCTGATGTTTTTAAGGCCCTACCTCGTGCACAGATGATGTATATTAATATTATTACTTTCAGTGCACCTAATAAATAGTCTTTTATCAGTATTGCAAAAATGTATAAAACAAAACATTTTATTTAGCACCTTTAAGTGACTGAGGATAGCTCACTTCAACCATTATTTTTTTTTTATTAATTCTAGTGAGAAAAATACGTCACAAATTGGCATAAAAAGTTTTATCACTTTACATTTCAGTATACAACAGTATATTAAATTAAATGATTTCCACATCTGTTGTACAGTTTGTATATTTGGATGGTGTGCATCTGTATTTGGGGAAAACAGACCAGAAAATAGTTTTCTGCCAGTTATGTAACTCAGCCTATCACAGCTCAACTCTAGTTCTTCAGGCACATGCTTTCTCTGCAAGGGGTATTCGGGTGTTTGTGTTTGTGTGTGTGTGCATGCAAGCACGTTTTTGTGATTTATGAGGACAAAAATTTGTATAATGGCATGAGTATTACACTGGTATTACAATACAAGCATGAAATATGAGGACATTTCATGAGTCCACATATTTAAAATAGCTTTAAAAACATACTAAATGTTTTATTAAAAATGTAAAAACGCAGAATGTTTTCTGTGATGGTTAGGTGTAGGGGTAGTGTAGAATGTACAGTCTGTACAGTATAAAAACCATTATGCCTATGGAATGTCCTCACTAAGATAACAAAACAAACATGTGTGTGTGTGTGTGTGTGTGTGTGTGTGTGTGTGTGGCTGGAAGAAAGAGTGCAGGAATGTATGTATTCCAGACTAGAAACTTTGTGTAGGCTTCATCGAAGATATTCATGTGTAGATAAAAAAAAAACTTGGATCACGTTTGTCTGCTAAACTTATAGTTTATAGTACACATGTATCTGTGTATATACATATAAATAATGCACAGACCTTCCTACAATATGTTTTCAAATAGTTTTCAATCTTAGTGGAATAGCAGATAAGACTTGATTTTACAGTGTACTTGTTACACGAACATGTACTTACTAATAATATATTATGCTTAATTGCATGCAACCACTGTTGGATGTAATGCATTACAATTAATGGATTACTCTTTTTTGTAATTTAATTAGATGTAATTGCATTAAATAGGCTACTATATAGAGTATAGAACAATTCTAAAACAATAGTGAATTTAACATCAGAATGTAATGTCTAATGTTGTAGCCTATGTTTATGTTATGTTTGTACTTAAATACACACACACACACACACACACACACACACACACACACACAGTATAAACACACTGTAACAAGGACACCTAAAAATAACGTGTAACTTTAAAACTTAACTTGAATTGACTTTAAAAAATGTTATGTAACCTTTCAAAGAGCTATGGGGTCTGCCCACTTCATGTCATGCTGATCATGAAGACTGATGCTGAGGTGCGTAGACTTCCCCCTATAGGCAGATACAGAGATGAAAAAATCAACGCGCCTTTAAATAGAACCATATTGTCATTCTGACTGCTGTTATCTGACTGCGACAGTGGCGACGGATCCGCTCGTCATCCAGTGCCTGACTGCGCAACCGAAGAAATCCACTTTATATTCTTTCATACAGTATATTCTAGCTTAGTAAACATGCCTAGCAAGAGAAAGAAGAACAAGCGCCGAATGAGAAGAGTGGTGAGTACATTTACTTCCACACTTATTTTTTTTTATGAAGATTCAGTGTGCTGCAAACACATATTTGTGTTTATAGCGTACAAACAGATCTCTACCTCTTTAGTTTTCTACTTTGATCTGCCACCATTACATGGACTTTATATAATTTATATGGGAGTCTTTTTCCAATAATGCTGTTTATTTAGGCTATTATTACTGTGAATCTATCACACCAGCGCAGTTACATTTAGTAGCCTAAGCTGTCGTCATAGGTTTAAAATGTTCTGTCCTCAGACCATGTCCATATGAAGAATGAGTTGATTTTATCTGACATTATGTTACTTTTAGTTGATTCTATTGATAAATGCAACACAGCGAGTAGCGGCATGTAGTAGGGGGTGTGTCCCATATAGGAACCAGTACAGATATGCAGCCGAATTCCACACATCCCACTTTGTACTATCTCTAATAACAGATCAGATGGATAGATAGATAGATAGATAGATAGATAGATAGATAGATAGATAGATAGATAGACAGACAGACATTGTCTTGAAAAAGTGTTGCTTGGATTATGTGTATTATAATGATAATTTTCTGACGTTATTGCCCCTTATATGTTATACTCTGTCACTTTGCCTGATAATAATAATAATAATAATAATAGCAGAATCATAATTAATCTGTTTTTGCATTTTCCATGGGTGTGTTTTGCCTATAAAATGTGTTTTTGGTTTGTTTTCAGGGCTTTTTTTCTTTGTTCTGTCTGTGCAACAAACCAAATCATGCCTTTTGACCCACCCCCAAAACTTATATGGACTTTGTTGATTTTGGCATATCCCTTGGGCCAGTCTGATTCCAAACATGGTTGAGGGTACATTCCTACAGAGGCAGTTGGTCCAGGGACCACCAGAAAAAAACAAACAAAAAAAAATTGCATATTGGTTTTGTTTATAACTGTCCCATTATAAATCCATTGATTTTTAATAAGTGTATTTTTGAAAAGTAATTTAGTTTACATTCTGTCATTGCAAAGGAATGTTGCACTATATTGACCATGCCTCACCACTCTAAGACATATTTGTCCTCTGTGACCAGTGACGTAATGAAATACACACAGTTTGTGCATCTGAACACTGGACTCTTTGTATGAATTTTACAGCAGTTTTTTTTTTTTTAAGCGCATATCATTAAAATCTCACCCTTTTCATTCTGCTTAGCTGAACATGTAACCGAATAATACTCAGTTGCTGTCTTAAAACCCTGGCATGCAGTCATATCAGCAGAACTGCCTTTCACACAAGTACAGAAATAGAGGAGTATCTATTATCTCTCTAGCTGTTAAGCCCCTCAGATACAGCCGGTCCTAAACAGGGCACATTTCTCTATCTCTAATCATCCCGGTAAAATAAGTAATGGTGAGTACTGGGGGGTGAGTGCATTCCAACACTCTGTTTGTTGCTTACCAGCACTTCAAAACAGAAGAAACATCTTTTTAAAGTTAGCTGCCAGATCCAGTTAACTCAATTTTTGCATCTGTAGGCTCATGCACATGCATCTTTCAGGTTTTTCCTGTTTGTGTAAGAATGAACAGCCTTGAAGCAAAATGTGCTTTTTTCTTAACCACCTCATCTGTTCCCCCAAATGCCAGACCGTTTATTCTGTTATGCTGGCCTGTTTCATGGACTTGGGCCCATGTTTTGCCTGATTTGGCTTTGTCTGTGCTGATGCTGGTCTTCACACATGGTTGCATAATTTGGCCTTAACTGTGCTGGCGACTGTACACCCCATACGTGCACAATGAGAGCTTAAATTCTTTTGAGGCCTATGTAAACCGCACTGGCCAGCCCCTGCTTTTGGATAATGAAGCTGTGAGTGTGATTATAATGCGATTATGGTTCTATTATGATGTGATTAGCATTTTTGTCTGTTCTGTTTAGCCCCATCCAGAGCTCCGAGGGGTGCTGACTCTTCCAACTCGCTTGACTAGACGTGTCGGAATCAATTGGACTCAGCCATTTTTGCCATAAGGCGGCCAAATTTTGTTAACTTATATAAGCTCTCAGTAAAGTCGTTATACCCCGTGTAATACCAGTATGTGGTCAGCTGAACTAAAGATCAAAAATAAATTGGTTCTGATTTCAAATCTCATCTATTTCTCATTCTTTCTTTCATTTGTTTTGAGCAGCAGGCCCAGAGAAGGGCCCTGGAGGAGCAGTACGCCTCCTCTGGAAAGGGAACCCCAGGAGTGTGTGCTGTCTCTGCCCCAGTTCCTGCACGGGTTGCTAAACTTGCTAAAACTTCAGAGTGTCGTGTATCGGTTCCAATTCCCCTGGCGGTGGTCGCTCCAATTGACGTTCCCGCTGAAGATCCTCCTGTAGAGCCGGTCGTGTTAGAGGTCCCAGTAACGGATGCTGTTAAAGACGAAGAGGTGAAAGCTGCAGAGGACCTAGGACAAAGCCTAGTAGAACCTCCTGCAGAAGAACCAGCTGTGATTGAAGATGAAAGTGTCGCCGTTCCATTATCAGAGGTAATCTGAAAGTGAACTGCCTTTTTGAGGTTAATTATGTTTGAGAAATTTGAAGGAATTAGCAATCATTACAGTGGACTCAAAGAGTCTGTAATTCATCATGCAGATGTTACTGTTGTGACCAATATGAAAGTATGAGCCTGACAGTAATGCCTACTTGCAGCCAGGATTGAAGATGGGGGTGTGGTCAAGTATGCAATGTAGGAGTGGAATATTTTAGGAAGTGAACATTGTGTACAGTATGCCTGGAGCCACGGCAGACTCTTCCAAACTGATGTTTTATTGAAAACGAGATTATAGGTTTTTCTGAATGCTGCACCTTTTTTAAACTTGTTGTCGTTGGAACACAGTTGGCTCCGTAGGATTTTATCTGGTGGCTTGTGTTGAATATTTGAGATTAGATATCCACACACATTGTGTCTGTAGAGACTCTATTGTAAGTGAGCAGGGCCGCCGATAAGGGTGGACAACTGGACCTTTTGTTCTGGGCCCTGGCTTGAGGGGGACCTGTAAAGCGATTACAGTTTCAACCGAAGTGGACAAGGAACACGATTCAATCAATGAAACCCCGGAAAGTAATTGTGCTGAGGGGAATGATGATGATGATTTTTTTTTTGTACCAGGCCCAATAATTACTTACTGAGCACAAAGGTTTGGTCATATTTAGTGTTGTTCGGCAATTTTTTATGAACAAAATCCAGTCATTTGGGGCATAAAATTTCCCAATTGGAGATTTTGCAACAGTTTCAAGTTGGTCTCATTAATTTTGTCCAAAAGAAAGTTGCTTGGTTTGAAAGGGACTTCTGTGTGAGCTGTGCTTCATACTTCACTAAACTATTGACGACAGACAATGGACTTTTTTTCACACAAAATTTTACTAATGTGACTGCAGCTGCTAACAGGCTTGTAGTTTTACACCGACAGCTACACAAACAGAGCTGCACCTCTAAAATAAAGAGATTTTAACATTACTACACTGCATATTTCCTTTGATAATGACCATAAATTATAAAATGGTTATTGGGAGTGTGCCACTGAGAATTATTACAAACTTTTATATATTACATCAAGTGCATTTTCAACTTATTTACTTGTTAGTTAAGCATGTTCTGCACAGCAAAACTATACTTTCTGTGTTGCGTGACATCAGCAGATGGGTGTTTTTTACATTATTGTGCATATATACGTGTACAAATATGCAAGTTGACACTCTCCCCAAGCGATACCATAATAATGTATAGTCACCCCTCACCCTCCTGCGCCTCACCCTCCCTCCTGTTTTTGAAGGGAAGCCAAGCCCTTAAAGCCCACCCTTCTTTTCCTGTGAGCTTTGCTTCAGCCTCTCCTGTCCTTTCACAGACATCACAAGTGCTTGGGTTGGACATCCACAAACTGAGAGTGGTGTGGGGCAGGGCGAGTGAGAAAGGAACATACTCTTGCAGTGAGTGTCAGTTTAAGGGCTGAGATTACTGGAGTGTCAGGTCTGTGTCGCCATGGGGCTCATTCTCAGTTGGCTTCGAGGCCCTCGGGAGCCCGTTGACTTGCTGGATGTCTCTGTGGAAACGCAGGTGAGCTCTCACCTCAATGGATGGAGGCTTGTTGAAGGGGTTTAGCTGATGGAGAAAGAACATTTTGTACTGTCTGTGAACACCCCTCCCCCCTCCCCCTCCTGTAGCTTTCTTTCTCTTTGTATTTTTGGTAAGGCTCAAGTGGGCGTTGCAGTGGCTGGTGTGATGGACGTTGCGGGGAGGAGCTTAAATTTGTATGTGTTTTTTTCTGAATGCACATAGGTGGGTGGAGACGAGGAATGTGCTTAGGTCGGGTACATTATTTGGTGATGAATTTAAGTGTAGGGATTGCCTAGTAAAAATATATTTTTTTATTTACTAATAACTGGCATTGTTTTGTATAATTGCTATTTAATCTATTGAAGAAAGAGAATGTGGAGCAGATATCTGACTGAGGGCTCATTTATAACCACATGCACATGCTCAGCTCTGAGGAGGCGTGGTGTCCAACAGAATCTCCTTTGTCTCTTTTAACAACTATCTTTGGGACAACAGTTGTATGTGTTACTGTGTATGTCTTTGTGTGGTTTACACAATACTTTTAAGTGAATTGTCATTCTGCAGATGGAGCATCTATGATGTGAGCATACATTAAGCAGAATTTTGTAATTTGTTAGTTTATTTCAGTTTTATCTCATTTATTTTTAGTTTTCACTCATTTTTTCCATAGTTTTCTAGTTTTAATACATAGTTCTGTCATGAAACTCTGATGGCACAGGCTGATGAGGATAATTACAGCTTTAATTACTGGCGCAATCTGATTGGTCCATGTTACATCTGCAGCCAATGAGCTTGTTGCTCACACATTTAAATGGCTGTTTACATTCATTAAAGCAGGTTGCAGCGTGCTTCAAAGTTCCTCTAAAACCCTCCACCTTCCCTAGCTCCACCTGTATAGATCTGCTATGGGTTATTGATATATGCTACTTGTGCAGCAGCACTTTGTCTTACTCGCAGCAGCGTATCGGCATATGTATTGGCAGTAGCAAGTTCCTGTACTTGCTCTGCAGCAGCAACAATCTACAACAACAGCAATAATCTAGATAATCAGCAGCAATTCAGCAGCAGCGTAGCAGATCTATTCTGCCAAGACCAAAGCACCACCTACAAAATTTCAATTAAGTGCCTTTCACACTACGTTTCACGTACAGGCATGAAATTCGATAGACAGGTGTAACAGTCTAATACAAAAAAGTCCCTGGGTGCAAAATCTGAAAACCCAACAGGAAGTGAGATATTTAGAATTTTCTCTGCAAAATCTTTGCAGTTTTTGCCATTTCCAGACGTTGTACTTTAACAAACTCCTCCTAGAGCTTTAATCAGATCAAGGTCATATTTAGTCAGTCTAATCTAAAGGCCTTTGTGACTTTAAATTGCGAAGATCTTGAGTTTTCACTGAAGAGCATGTCCGTGGCTGCCTGACAAATTTCGTTGTTTCGCAAGGAAACAGGAAGTTGTTGTAACTTGGGCATACAATGTCCGATCTGTCCCAAACTTCATATGATTCAATTGAGTCCTTACCTGAAGACATCTACAATGCAATATTCAGTTAAAGTCATAGCGCCACCTGCGGGCAACAAAAATATTTTACACTGTGATTAACTCCTCATAGAGATTTAATCAAATCAACATCATACAGTATGTTGTCAGTCTAATCTTAAGGCCTTAGTAATGTTAACTTGCAAAGATCTTGAGTTTTCACTGAAGAGCGTGTCCGTGGCGGCCTGACAAAGTCGGATGTTTCGCCATGAAGGAGGAAGCTGTTGTAACTCGGGTATACAGTGTCCGATCTGCCCCAAACTTTACATGTTTGATAAGAGTCCTGGCCTGAAGATATCTCTATGCCAATATTCAGTTAGTCATAGCGCCACCTGCTGACAACAGGAAATGGCATGCACAATAATTCACTCCCAGAAACACATTTAAATATGCCATGAAGTACCAAACATACTAGAAACACGTTAAATCATGCAACACTTGACTAAGTGCTAATGTTTGTGATTAACACCACGAAACAGGAAGTTGCTGTAACTCAGGCAAACAATGTTCGATCTGCTCCAAACTTCACGATTGATAATAGTCCTGGCCTGAAGACATCTACATGGCAGCAGGAAGTGTAGCACTTCGAAATGACTTTGCCATATTTCAAATGTTTTTAGTCGCTTATATGCTTGTCATAATTTATGTCATAAACTGCTTACTTGCAGCTTTAATTTCATCCTTTTTTGCTCAGAGTCCTACAATTTTAGCTAGTTTCATTACAACCTTGAAGGTGTACTTCACCAGAGTCAAATACCACCTTGCTTTAGAAGGAAATACTTCTTAGCAAACTTTTAGTCATAATGGCGTCGACTTGTATTGTTCCCGGATGCAAGAATTCAAAGAGTAAATGTTTAGTGGGAGTGAGTTACTTTTTTACAGTCGGGGATTCAAAAAGTGCGATAGTATAATCTGTTGTTTTCATGAAAACCCCAGAGTTTTGTGTCACCCGGGTCGGCGGATTTTTGCTGACAAATAAACGTGAATTTCTCGGTCCAGGTAACACGAAGAATGAGTAAAAATTGTTAATTTACAGTACTTGAAACTACTGAAATTGTAACAACACAAAGTGGGTTGAAAATCGAAGTTATACTTTAAGTGAAAAACTGAATTTCTGTACTCTGATACATATGGAAGCCCATTTTTGCCACAAAAGAAGAAAAAACCATGCTATTAAATGATGACTTCATGACATAACTGTGACTTAGTATTTTATAATTATGATTTCAGACTTTTATGCCATAAATATGCTTTTTATTTCATAATTAAGACTTATGTCACAATTATGAGTTACAAAAGAATGATTTTTTTTTTCTTATAGGAAATTGACTTTCATAGATACATGCATTGTAGAGTTGCATACATTTTACACCAAAGCAGTGGAAGATCTCAGAACATTCTGGCACACTTTGTTTCTTAAATTAGCCATGGAAGATTTTGTTCAACTCCCTCAGGGGGCGTTTGGAGCACTTACCTTCTGTGAGGAAGTGCTGCGAGAAGGCCATGTACTTACAAATGTTCTGTACATTGTGTTCTGTGCAGTGACTGGCAAAGTAATGTAGAGCGCATCAATATTAAATCTTACTCAATATTTCAACAACACGGCATATGTTGTGCTCATATGTTACACTTTACTCTGCAACGAACATACATCATTAACATTTAGCATTGCAAATTTTCCCCGTTTCTCACCATATGGTAGTGTTACTTTTTCTAAAACTAATTTGGTGGTTAGAGAGTCTTGATTGGACTGACATTGCAAAATGTGTGTTTTAAAGTATTATTGTACTTTAAGACACTTTATGGCAGACAATAACACAATAAATCTTTAGTGTAATGTGGAGCTTTAAATTTTGTGATTTACTTTCTTTTTTAGGCCATATCATCTGTAGATGAGCCAGTGTCCATCCCTGCAGAATCTGAGGTATAGTAATATGCTACATCCAGTCAGTCCTCAGCAATTCACCACTGTATATCTATCAACACCCTTGCCTTTGGCCACACAGTGCATATGGGCTGATAAAGGTGTTTTTCCTAATTACCAGGCCTCCAGCGCCACACCTTACCTTTCAGAGTGCATTTATGTGCTTTTTCTCATAACTTTGCTTTATGAGGTGTAAAGAACTTATTAACCCCATCTTTTTTTTTTTACTAACAAAGACACTAGCTTTACACAAATATGCATATAGAATGTAGACATGAGGCTTTGTATTGGGGAATTTGTAAAAAAAATTTTAACCATGACCTTTTCAAAACATGCTATTTCCAGATCCAGTTTGAGGACACTACACCTGTAGCCACAGAGGTAGATGTATATATATTTGATCATATTTTTTTTCTGGTTCTACTGTTTTTTTTGTTTTTGTTTTTTTGACTACCATGAAGCAAAATGAAAATGTTCCTTTATGACCAAAATATAATTAAATCAATAGAAATGCTTTAAATATTGTAAATTCTATGCAAAATATATTTCTGTTGTGTTCAATAAATTATCTTACACTACCGTTCAAAAGTTTGGGGTCAGTAAGATTTTAATTTGAATTAATTAATACTTTTATTTAGCAAGGATGCGTTACATTGGTCAAAAGAGACAGTAAAGACTTTTAGATTGTAAAAAACAAAATCAATTTCAAGTACAAAAAACAATAATAAAAAAAGTTTCTTAAGCAGCAAATCAGCATATGATTCTGAAGGATCACAGGAATAAATTGCATGTTAAAAAATAGGCCTACAATAAAATAGAAAACAGTCATTTTAAATTGTAATAATATTTCACAATACAGATTTTTTTTTTTATTAAATAAATGCAGTCTTGGTGAGCATAAAAAATCTTACCTACCCCAGTCTTTTGAATGGTAGTGTAAAAGCCCAGGATCTGTAAATGTGTGACCATTGTGCTTGTTTGTACATTATATATTGCATGTTTCTTTATATTATGTTCTGGTACAGACGCATGTTTTAGCTCAACCTGTCGAGACGGTTGACGCTGAGCATGTAGTTGAAGCTGAGCTTCCTGCTGAGGATCCTGTGGTAGAGGTGCCAGTGCCAGAGGAGACGGTGACCACAGCTGAAACTGTTGCTGCAGTTGAAACTGTGACAGAAACAGTAGTAACTGAAGTTAAGCCTGTTGCCGATGCCGCAGTAGAAGTCGACGGGCATGTTGTCGGGGTCGTGGGAGAGCCTGCCATCGAAGGCGAAGCCATAACTGTTGAAACTGAGCCTGTTGAAGTCAACAGAGTTGCAGAAGTCACGGAGGTGCCTGACACAATACATCTTCATGGCACATTGCAATGGACTCTTTGCATGAGTGTATTTGCATGCACAACAGGTGACGTTGTCTTGTCCGTTCTGTGCACTTGTTTGGATAATTGGGCATGACATGAGCCTCACTCTTCAGATTCTTTTTTTCATTCCCTTGGACAGTTCGGTTCATGTTTTTAAAGGGTTAGTTCACCCAAAAATGAAATGTCTGTCATTAATTACTCACCCTCATGTCGTTCCAAACCAGTAAGACCTTCGTTCATATTCAGAACACAAATTAAGATATTTTGATGAAATCCAAGGTTTTTTTTTTTAATCTTCCATTGAAAGCAATGAAATTACCACATTCAATGTCCAGAAAAGTAGTATAAACATTGTTAAAATAGCCAGCGTGACTACAGGGGTTCAACCTTAACGTTATGAAGTGACGTGAATACTTTTTGTGCACAAAAATAACGACTTTATTCAACAAATTCGTCTCTTTATTCAACAATTTCATTGCTTTCAATGGAGGATGGGCAAACTAACCCTTTAAGGCACACTAAACTTACTAGTGCTAGCAAATAGGATTTCTTTTAATGTGATTCCCCTTCCTTTCCTACAGGTTATATGTGCAGAGCCTGAACCAGAAGAGTTTCCAGTGGTAATTTCTTTTGATTTGATTTGTTTTTTTGTTTCTTGTTTTTGTATAATGCATGGCAATGGGAACTCTATCTATAAGAGTAAAAAAAAAAAACATGCACAGACAAATCCAAATGAAACCCTGCGGCTCGTGACGACACATTGATGTTCTAAGACACGAAACAATCAGTTTGTGCGAGAAACCGAACAGTATTTATATAATTTTTTACCTCTAATACACCACTATTGTCCAACTGCCTTGAGCATCCGGTTGGTGAGGTCTGAATGCACTCTGATGCCAGAAGTGATCGCACGCACTCATTGACGGATACACGCGAGAGATCACTTCCGTCATCAGAGCGCGTTTTCAGTAGCCTGACGTGGTCATACTCAATTCTAGTTCGAATATGAGTCTGATACTGCTCCATTGGGCTTTGATTATGAGGGCGTATTTCAACCGATCCAGGAAAGACCTCAATTGGATAGACCTACAACCAATCAGAGCTACAGAGTAAGTGATGTATGTTGAGCGACACATAGTTGTCAACGTAACTCAACTGCACACATGCTGGAACTAGTAGAAGATGAGTGTAAACAATCTTTGCCGGTGTTGTAAAAAGAATAAGTATACACGGAGTACTTGCCAATTAATGCGCTGTCGATATCTTCTATAACGGACGCGATGGCGGAATCTACACATCTCAGTTCTTCAACAACAGCCATCATTGTTGTAAACTAATTCAACCCAAGCGCTCTTTGATGACATAGCTGATTAAGTTTCTGGTGATAATCTGTCAATCATCGCCCTGACAAATGTGATTGGTCCGAACAGTTTCTGTTCGGGCATAATTACTCCTCTACGGATCGAGTCCAGACCGAACTCCCCGACCTCAAAATGTTGTGGGCGGGGCTAAGTTCGGCTGGCATCCAGGCTACGTTTTCAGACCTCACCAACCGGATGCTCAAGGAAGTTGAACATATTTGGACATAGAACTACTCTTTTTTTTCCATCTGATGAACGATAACAAGCGATTAGATTAGGGCATTTAAAGTGGCAGGCGACTAACCTGCAGCGCACGCTTAGATTAAACAGAGCATTAAAGATCGTTGGTGTGGACGCAAATAAAATTATCGTTATGGTTATATTTATAGTAATCATTCTTGGTTTGGGACTTTAAACATTCTCAAGTCAAGATGTGTTTACTTAAGAAGCAAAATGACACCCAATATTGTTTTCTATATCAAATGTATCAAAATTAAGTGAGTTTTTGCTTAAAACAAGAAAAAACATCTTGTATAATCTTGTTTTACCTTTGGATTAAGTTTATTTTTCTGAATCCATTGGCAGATTTTTTTTTTTTTTTTCAGAAAACAATACCGAATAAGCCATTAAGCCATTTTCCTTCTAAAGTAAATGAGTCATGATTTAAAAATGTTTAGATATCTCTTCTGGAAAATAAGACAAAAACACTGAAGAAGATTTTTTGCAGTGTAGGGCTTTCTTTTTTTCTGTAGAACATAAACAGATGTATCTCAATGTTTTTGTCTGCATAATAAAAGTCAGAGGGGCTCAATGTTGTTTTAGACCCCACTGATTTTACTGACTTTTACTGGACAAAAAACAGCTAAAAACTTTCTTATTTTGAAACAGGCATTTCCTCTGAGGAGGCAAAGAAGGCAGTGGCTCAAATGAGAAATGAGAAAATAATCGTTGTTACAAAAATATAACAACAGAAATATTACAAAATGTGACATTAAAAAGTGTATAAATCACTCATTTTTCTAAAGTAACACTATCCAACAGCGACACCAACAGGTAAAGTTACAGCGGGAGTCCGTGTGTGCGTCTCAATCAGCTTCCTAGTTCAGTAATCAGGATGCTAATCAGGGAGTCGGCCACATTCATTTACATGAAACTAATTCATGACCTTAGAAGCTAGGGAGCGGATTGAGACGCAGAGCATGTCTTGCCTCCCCTGATCCCTGAGTTTTAACAGGCCCCCTAATGCATGCAGTGGGTTTGGTGGGGGGTAACTTGGATGAATGGCGAAAATCACATGTGAGATGGCAATGCTTCCATTGTGCTATGATTGGATGTGATTGGTTACGATTAGCTATGATTGGTTTGTGCAATAAATCCCGCCTTTTGTTTTTGCGCGCATTCAAGACAAGTACCGAATCGTTCAGTCTGAATGAACAATTTTGCAGTTAATGGGAAGTAAGTAAACAACTCAGCCACTTAGATATCAGCGCTTTGTCAAGTCAAACTCAAACTTGAAATGGCCTGAAAATGTGATGACTGTGGGAGTTTTTAGTGAGCAATTAGCTTGATGAAATTAAAGTTACATCTTTGTGTCAGTGTTTACCGAGCTTGATGACTGATGATCTTATTTTGTGTTCTGCAGATGAAAGTCAGTCATACAGGTTTGAAACAACATGAGAATGATTAATAATGCCAGATTTTTTTTATTTTTGTGTGAACTATCCATAAAGTAAAATGTTCCTTTGTTGTGGTGAAGAATTGACTTCAATAACATTTGCAATGCATGCCAAAGGGCATAGAAATAACTTGCATTCCTTTTATTAGGAAGCTGCAGTACCTACAGATGCTTTAGTGGAACCAGAGCCTGAGCAGCAGCAGCAGCAGCAGACAGTCCCATTGGAGGAACCTACGGTATAAAACAACTTTTTATTAACTCCTTTTGTGGGATCATCTCAAGCATTTCTGTTCAGAATCCTTTTAGATTGAAGTTTAATTTCAAACATGTTTTTTTTTTTGCCCTCGGGTTTTCACATGCTGAAGCCTTCGGTCGAGTCCACTAGTGACCCCATCGCTGAAGAATTTGTTGTGAACGAGTCAGTCGTAGCTGTTGAAACAACTGTTAAAGAGGAACAGGTGAGCAGTTGGACACACCTGCAATGTGCACACCAGGCATTAAATCCTATTAGCTCCTCGGATGGATTCAAATAGAATATATGGCCTTTTCCCATAGATTCCTGAAACAACAACAGATGCCCCCGAGGTTCCATCAGAGGCACTGGCAGAAACGATTCCTGCTCCTGAGCCTCTGCCTGTGCCTGTAGCAAAGGAGATTATACAAGTGAGCTTTTAACTTTTATTCATTCCATAGGCGTAATGGTTTTTATACTCTACAAACTGTACATTCTATCCCCCTACACTACCCCTACCCCTAAATCTACCCATGACAGAAAACATTCTGCATTTTTACATTTTTGATAAAATATTTAGTATGTTTTTAAAGCTGTTTTAAATATGAGGACTCATGAAATGTCCTCATATTTCATGTTTACGTCGTAATACCAGTGTAATACCCATGTCATTATACAAATTTGTGTCCTCATAAATCACAAAAACGCACACACACACATATAATAAACATAATTTGAAGCTTTTTGTATTGTAGTGTTCTCTGGCTATAAAATTCAACAGTGAAATTCTAAATATATATTTATATACATTTCAGGCTCAAGATGAATTCATGGCACAAGTGGAAACTGAGACTATAAAGGTATTTTTCACTTAGTATTTTTTTGTTGTTATCTTTTTGTTGTATAAAATACAATATTGCCACCACCCCACCAACAAATAATATTTGTTTTAGTTAATGTTGTTTCTCATTTACATAGGACTTGGCAGTGACCGGTGGCCTAACTGTGGATGCCATCAATGGATGTCTGGGAGCTACTGAAGTTGCAATTGAAGGTTAAAGTGCCTACGGTGAGGATGAGGAGCTCTTAAATAATTTGAATCAATTTAAACATGAACAAATTAAATAAGGTTCATGAGCCATGGGAACAATAAAACAACTGTTGTCTTTTTTACAGTTGGCTGAAACATCATGCAACATTGCAAAGTGCCTTACTGTGTTGATCGTCACCTAAAATATGACCAGGATTTGTGGCTGTTCTTCGCTGGTGGAGTTTTTCTGAGCTTCTGATTAATATTCTTCAGTTTCCATATGCATGTACAGTAGATTTCCAGGTGTTATACATTGCATACTTAGTAAAGAAAAATAGGGGGGTGTTGCAAATTTCTATGTTTTTACTTGGACCATTTTGTAATGGGGAATGAATACTTGTTGTATTTGTTTCTTTTGATAAAATGATTTGGAGTGGAGTGCTTCCTCACTAGAGCACAATTTCACTATACCATCACCACATTTTCTGTGCCCCCCTCAACCATTCACATGTGCCTTTCTCCAAATGATTAATAAATGGAGTTTGAGAAAAAAAATGTCTTCCCCAAAATTCCTGTATGCATTTGGTTTATATGAAAATACTGTAGACTATAGACAGTAAGACAGGACACCTGATATTCAGATACAAGACAATGCAATTAAATAATGCTCAACAAAACACTAAAAGAATAATGAAGACACTACATGTGGGCTCGCCGACATGACATCTACAGTAGCACCCCCAGTTGCCATTAAATGTAATGTTTCACAAGGAGTAACCCTGCAATGTTGTCATCAGAGTTGGGCTGGGCAGTTATTCTTACAGATTAAATATGTCAGGCACCTATTGAAACTGTATGGATGCAAAATCTTGACTTGTAAAGTTAAGCAAAATAACACTTGAGCTAATGGGGACGCACTTCAGTTTATCTATCAGGGCAATTTTAAAGACACATTATTCCTCAAATTATGGTAAATTAATGGAAAATTGATATTTTACAAGAGTAATATCCTACCCACATGGTAAACTTTTCCCAACTGTCGAAGTGAAATCCACTCAATCGCCTTTGTCATGATAAATAATGTTTGTAATGTATATTGAATTCATAGAATTATTAAAGAAAAACTCCATGAATGATAAAAATAAATAAATAAATAAATAAAAAACAGCATCATCAAGGGGGAAATTTTGGTGCAAAGTTATTATAATTCATAACTTTATTTGAATTATGAAGACGATTGAGGTATATTCACACTGCGGAGTTAATCCAGAATATGGACTGTAGCAGCAGCAACTCCCGTTCCCTCTTGAAGCTTTTGTAAACGATCAACTCTAGCTTCATTTCAGGTTTTACATTAGGCTACGCACTCCAGGCTTGCTTACTGCTCACCAGATACAAATGGCTTTCAGTTACAACTTCTTTAAATGTGTTTTAGTATCACGAATGGCTTCCACACATAATCTCAAGCTCTTTAGTAAAATTGCAGGCAGCGAATGTAAATAAATTGCCGCAAAGTTTTTGAGCTTCATCTCCTACCCTAAAGTCCGTCTTGCAAGAGATGGACTAAAAATGATCTTCCAAAACCTGCTGCCAGATTCTGGAAGATAAATTCTTCAAACAGTGGTAGAAGATGTGGTGCTGGTCCTTCAAGAGTCACTCCCAATCTGTCTGTCTGTATAAAAAAAACAGTCTTCATGTATTTTACAACACTTCAGCTTGTGATTCTTATTAAGTGGGGGTCATTTTTTAGGATTTTTTACCTAACCTAAGTCAGATCCTGATACCTTGCAGCAGGCATGAAAACGGGTGAGAAGGTGAAGAAGGATATTACCCCTCTAGGGGGGTCCAGGGGCATGCTCCCCCGTAAGAAAAATTTAAATATTCCACATTTTAAAACATCAATCTGATGCATAACTTCAGCCATGAGTCAAAAATTATTACTTATTATTATTAGGCCTCCTTACTAAGTATTATGCAAGCCATTTTTAATGCCAGCCTGTCACTGGGTCTAACATTTACAGTATATTCGGGGGAAGAACCTAGCGCTATGATTGGTCGAACTCTTCTTCTTTTGCTGTTGCTTGATTTGTGGACTGTGCGTGCACCGAGGCGTCACCAAGTTTTTGCGTAGTTTAGAGTGACAAATCGTACCAGCGTACTTTGAAGTCAAAATGCGTATCCGCTATGCAAATTGCGTACAGGTTGGCAGGTCTACTTATTAGAACAGTGGACCCCTTTACCTTCTGCCTTGTCAGTCCCCTCACCTCAAAATCTAACTCCTCAAAATGGTAGCATTAGCTAATAATTTTCCACCAGAGCTTTAGCTAGCTGGCTAACGTTGTGTTCTCTCCTGCTGTGTTCAGTGACTCAGTTCATCAAGCTGTAGCAAACGTTAGCTAAGTCTATGTCAACAGAGCTCCTGGGTAACTTATATACCAGAAAATATTAAAATTATTGAAACCATTCAGGGCTCAACGCTAAGGATTTTTTCTGCTGTCCCAGTTGGATTAAAATGTATTAAAAAATTAATAAAAGTAAAAGACAAGAAAATGGGCCTATAAAATAAGCATAGTTATTGTTTTCATTGTTTTTGATAAATTTAACCTCAATACATAAGGTTATGACACCAAAAGCTACTAGATTTATTTTAAATATTATTAGACAAATAAAATAGTACAAATAATCAAATTACGAGTAATAACACAAATAAATACAACAGAACAAACATATAAATTAAATGGTGCTTTTCAAGTTTTTCGTGTAGGTTTAAACAGAAGATTTTCAGGTACAGAAATTGTAATCTAATGTATAACTATAGAATAGATAACTTTATTAAAGTTAATCAAGGGCAGTTACAGATGCATAAATATGTTTTTAATGTTCAAAATATAAAACGTTATATACTGTTATTTGAAATTTTTAAAAATGAAGACACTTTAATGTGAAATTTAACCCGCCAGTAGGTGGCAGCGAATCACTGTTAATGAGCGAATCATTGAGATTCAACTGATTCATTCAAACGGCTGATTCATTCAGGAAGTGTTGCTCAAAGACGCAAAACAATTCGGTGGACTTTGGAACTATTTTCGTTGGTGAAATACAGCGAAACAGACGATTTGGTGTCTAAAATGTAAGTCACTTGATATTAAGTTCTTGTTCATTAAACTGTATTCTGAATAAAATCAATATCACATTAATCATGCTAATATTTGGAGAAAAACGGAGCTCTTTGTGTAATATTGATTAACTTTATTAAATTATATATGAAATATATACAGGTAGGTTGCAGTTCTGGAAAATGGTGGTGCTGGAGAATTAAGGGCAGTGTTGCCAACTAATTTTCAGGGGAAGTTGTTAAAGGCAGATCGTTTTGTTGCTGCCGTATCATGGCTGCAGCAGTGCAATGATATTACCAATGCCCAAGGAAGTCGACCGGAAGTTGAAGTCGGCCGGGTGCCGCCATCTTGTAGCAGAACTTCACTTGCGTTAGCATCCCCATTGACTCCCATTCATTTTGGCGTCACTTTGACAGTGAATAACTTTACGTCTGAGGCGTTTAAAGACTCCATTTGTCCATTATTTATTTCCAAAGATACACGACAATGTATAAAGGGCTCCATTACCTTCTATTTTACATTATGGCCCCGTAGAAACAATTTTTGTAAAAATAAGCTAACGATTGCGTCATAACCACTCGACTCTCTGTCGCACAGAAGAGAAGTTACCGTACAGACAAGAAGAGAAGCTCGCAGGCAATCGGGGAAACGTCAAGAGAGAAGCCTACTGGCGTTACATTTTAAAATACTATACAAACTAATTAATCAGAATACTTACTCCTGCTCACTCACGCCAAAGAACTCCCCGCTCAAGCTCGCCGTCTCTGCAAGATTAACGATGGCAGATTTCACGCACAGCTACTAGAAGATTTACATCTGTCAGACAGGTTGCGGACGTCATCAAGCTTAGTTTGAGTCTGCGCGTCAGAAAAGGAAGTGCTAAAAATCGCTAAAAATGGGCTTCACTTGGCTCAATTGAGTTCCAATGGGGTCGCTGTGTCCATTTCTTTTACTGTCTATGGATATTACACTGCGTCTTTCACAAACGTCTCCATGGTTGCAAGGCACGTTCCCTGTGCAAGCAGGGGCTCACGGGCGCTGCGTAATATCATTGCACTGCTGCAGCCATGATACGGCAGCAAAGTTCCTTGATTATTACGCCTGAATGAGAGTATAGTTCCTAGCCATATCAGCCTAGAAAATCACAACTTTTTATTTTCCGTTGGTCTTAGTACACGATTTAACTACAGAAGAGTCAAGTTTTAAATAGGAAAAATATCAAAACTCTTTGGTCATTTTTAAGCGCGATGCTAACGGTCTAATCAGATTCAATGAACTATGCTAAGCTATGCTAAAAGTGGTACCGCCAGAACCGGAGATCGGCTGAATGGATTCGAAAACGGTAAAACTCAACTGTTTAACTCTAGGGGAGTTGGAAAATTAGCCTATTTTCAAAAAAAGTGGAGTGTTCCTTTAAGCACTTTATTGTGGAACAATTATTTATGTAGGCTATTTTCCTTTTAACCAGTGAAACTACACATGAACTGAACAATTAAAGCCCTGTGGTAGTTAATATGCTACCTAAATGATCGTGCCTTTTTGTGTAGCCCCACCCCCACTCGTTGTCTTTTTTCTTCCGGTTTTTACAGCCATTTCCACAACGATCTTAAAGGTGCTAAAGAGGATCTTTTCGTCGACTGAGAAACCAAAGACTGTTACTGAGTTTTTGAAATTAGCGCATGCGTAAGAACAACCCCCCTCCTTCACAGCTCAGTTCAAGGGAACGCCTCCCAAAACTCGTGCCGCGAGTATTGGAACACGAGTGTTTACCACCTGCACCCGCTGTGTCGTGTTCGTGGATTCATTATGTCAGACTCACCGCAGGTAACTCATAATGTCAGGGATCTGTGAGGGAGGACTCAAACGCAGGATGAGTTTTACAGGTTTATTGACAAGACTTAGGAATATAGAGGGTGAGGAGGTGAACACAGTCCATACGGTAGGAAGGGGGTTAGGCACAAAGACAGGCACGCTGAGGGATCAGCCACTGAGAGCAGCCCAGGTAGAAAGCAGGCCGGTGAACATTGGCAGGTGCGCAGTATGAGGCCCAAGATGTAGCGGGAGCCAGACAGGGTCAGAACAGTATAAGTAGTTAGAACCCTCAGATACGATCAGGCACTTAACCAGTCTTGCTGCTTGGCGGGGAGAAATAGCAGCCACAGGGATCCTCAGACAGTAGGACAAGACAGGTGGTTAGATGGTCTGGAACAGGGAAGACAACAATGACAAAATGGACACAAGAATCTCCAACACAAAGATGCTATGAGCTTAGGTGAACAAAAGACTGGAACACAAGCACAAAGCTTTACGAACTGGCAAAGACATGAGGGAAAGAGTGCACAATATAAAGGAGGCAAAGAACACGAGGGACAGGTGACAACTCTTAGACTAACGAGGACTCAACTAGAAAGGGAGCAGGGAACAGGTGAGAACACTAATAACAAACAAGGACTAAACAAGGACTAGACCAAAGGGCGTGGTAACAAACAAGGAGGAGGGAACAGAGGAGCCCATGGCAGACACAAACACAGACAAAGCCATGTGCTCAGACACAACATAAACATGGACACATTAAACAAAGACAAAACAGACAGGGCTGTCAGGGCAGAACCCTGACACATAATCTGCAGTTGTTATTCTTGTCTCCTGACAAAAACATTGCATGTGGTGCCTGTGGAGTGTGGAAAGTTACTGGAGCGCGCAGATGCGCTCGTCTCTCACAAAGAACGTCATGGCAGTGATTGACAAGCCAGAGGGCCAATCTTTTACGTGATGATCGCGTAAACCAGGGATGGACAACTCCGGTCCTGGTGGGCCGGTGTCCTGCAGAGTTTATCTCCATCCCTGATAAAAACTCACTTGCCTATAACTTTCTACTAATCCTAAAGACCTTGATTAGCTGGTTCAGGTGTGTTTGATTAGGGTTGGAGCTAAACTCTGCTGGACACTGGCCCTCCAGGACCGGAGTTGTCCATCCCTGGCGTAAACGATTGGCTGATGTTTTTAAGGCCCTACCTCGTGCACAGATGATGTATATTAATATTATTCCTTTCAGTGCACCTAATAAATAGTCTTTTATCAGTTAGTAAAGACAGTTTCAAGTAATATTGCAAAAATGTATAAAACAAAACATCCTCTTTAGCACCTTTAAGGAATTATGAATCAACCGCTCAGTTTATTTAGCTAGCTTGTACGTGTGCTGTTTTGATTAGAGTCACTTTCCAAAAGTTGCCAAATAAATGTTGAAAATTGCTAAATTTGTTGCTAGGTGCTTTTTGGAAAAAAAGTTGCTAGTGTAATCTGAAAAGTTGCTAAATCTAGCAACAAAATTGCTAAGTTGGGAACACTGCTTAAGGGTTCCTGATGGTTTCACACTTAATTTTTAATTCTTTTGCATTTAACGTGTCGTTTCTTCTCCATCTGTTTTTTTTTTTTCTGATCCTGCTGACAATGAGTATTTCACTATCCATGGTCATGCCTTAACTTTGCAATTTCTAGTATTGCATCCTTCTCATGGGCATTTAATAATATTTGACTAAAGAGTTTTGATTTAAATCTTTTTTTTTTTTTCATTTTATCTGTTAAAGAAAACCTGCATATAACCTGAATATAAGGCTTTTTTTCACTTCCAGCCTTCATGAACAACTATATATCACTTATAAATGATTAAATACAAAATGAATAGTAGTTATTAAGATTAAGATTGATGTGGTTTGGAATTATTAAAAAAACAATATGATCAGAAAATCAACTTGCCTAATAATTCTGTACACGGTGTATTTCATAGACCAGTGGTTTTCAACCTGTATGCCGCGGCCCACTAGGGGTCCTCAGTGATCCTCAGTGAACTTCAAATTAATTTAACTATATTAATAAAATCAATTAATTTAATTATTAATACATTAAAAAAAGCTAAATTAAATTAATTTAAAAATAAATTTCTTCTGCGATTGTTTCGGTTCAGCCCAGGCCGTTTCTCATCGTGCTGCTGTGAAATACAGACTGAACGGTGGCTCAGAACGCAAACTCTCTCAGTTGGAAAAAGAAAACAAGTGTCGCTAAAAAGGTTTTGATGGATGACAATTGTAATGAAGGTAAAGACGATTACAGTGACATACAGGAGTCGTTCATAAGGCATGCGTCGCACGTGCGCTCTCGACTCACTGATCGCTATAACACAGTTCAATATATTCGCATAGTTGTCAAAATGAATGTACTGTGAGTGTTTTATAACGGATGCTCGCCGAACAAGCGTGTTTTGGAGAAGTTAAGGATTAGTGGCGTTTAATAATTTTGAATGTATCCGCGCGCAGTATTCGGAGAGGGCCTCGGCGAAAAAAGGTTTGGAACCACTGTCACAGACTCCGTATACATATATAAAATTCAGCAAACAGTGTATTTCATAGACTATATATACCGGTGTGTGTGTGTGTGTGTGTTGTGTTCCATTAGCTCATTTAACTTAGTTAAAAAACTACGTGGAAAGAATGTCTAAAGTATTTTAAACTTTAAGATAATTTTGCTGATTAGCAGTGTTATGACTTACAAGGCCTTGTCTAATGTGCCCCATCCTGTTTTTCTACAGACATCAAGTATTCATTTCAATAGTTCAGGTCTTAAGAATGCCTTGCAATGATCAACATTTGGTTTTATAAATTGTACAGCAAGCCTGCTCATTTGTGCAGCTACTGATGTGAGTATTCATTTTATGTCAATGTACATTTATTGGTTTATTTTTTTGAGTCCCACTTATTATGTATTTTTACATGCTACTTATATTTTTAAAAAATACCTGCATGTAATTACAGGTGTAATACATTTTTGTAATTAATTACACATCTATAATTACAAATCTTGAACAAAATGTAATAAAACTTTAAAACTGGTCAAAAATACAACATTTGTATCATTTAATCTTTCATTTAATCATTTGTATCATTTAATCATTTAGTCTTTGCTTTCAAAAACCGGCACAAAAGTAAGATGGATAGCAAAACATGGATTTTCCAAATCTAAATAATTCTGATCCAGATTAAACATTTTGAACAACTAGGCCTAGAGGGTGCCCAATCCTGTTCCTTGAGATATACTTTCTTGCAAAGTTCAGCTCCAACCCTAATCAAACAAAACTGAACGAGCTAATTGAGATCTTCAGGAGCACTTGATAATTACAGACGTGTGTTTGAACAGACTTAGATCTAAACTCTGCAAGTAGGTAGATTTGCCTTACACCTTAACCAACCGTTAAACCTACCCCAGCGAAACATGTCCCTAACTTTACATGTATCCCACCTCAATAGCATTAAAATGTTTTAGGTACATAGTAGTTAAAGACACCAAATATAAAGTATGACCAATTCAAATTACAAACATCTCAAACATTTATCTTGTCTTCTGATAGCCATCAGATTCTGACAAGGAAACAAACGGAGACCATCACACTTGTCTTGTGAATGCTCATTTCCTCATAGCCTACAGTACAAAAGTTGAGACTTCACAATGTCTGCAGTCAGACAGTTCGCATGAATCTTCGCTCTTAATAAATTAAATTTCACATTCTGAGACTGGACACCAAATCAAGGTAAGACTTGGTTTAAGCTCTTTAAGACAAAACTCAGAAAGTTTAATCAAACAACCTATCAGTTACAATATAATGAATGGTGGAACAAAAATGGTGGACTGTTAACGATGTGATCTTTGCCTCAACAATCAACAAGGTAAGTTCCATCCCAAGTATTTAAATAGACAATCATTGCAGATAAATCTGTATTTATACGTTTATATGGAAAGTCTATTATTGTTATTATAGTATTGTTTTACAATATTTAATAATGTTGTGGTACTTCGGAAGAAACTGTTCTATGGAAGTAAATTAATGCCAAATGTTTTTGAAATAAAAAGCTTGTTGAATTGCTCTAACTGAAAAAAAATATGCATTACATTAGGTGTACTTGCATTTAGATGCACTGTATTTTTAAGGCTTGCATTTTTATGGGATGAAATTCAACACAGTCGTATATTTAAGCTGTGAATATTTCAATTAAAAATATTTCACACAAATTTTCATTATCAAAAATTAAATAATTCATATTCACATTTCAAATTTCACTTCCAAGATATTTATTCTGTTTAAAAATACAACCTATAAAATTCGACTAGCAATTTTCAGTCCATTTTATTTCACTTTACAAATTCGCTTCCACAAATTCAGTGGCTCAAATTCGGCAGAAAATTCAACATTTCACATCCGGGAACTGCAGGAAGAGCAGTAGAGTGCCGATGCATCATCTCTATCTGCTGTTAGTCTTCTTCACCAGCAGGTGCCGCTAGCGGCTGTTTAGGAAGACCAAAGCAACGCTAGTAAGTCATTCATTCATAAAAACGGATTTACAGAATTAGAGCAAGCGGTAAGTGAATGTGTGATGATTATCAGGGCCAGTATAAATGCAGAAAAGCTGATAAAGACACAAAAGCTGCATTTATGTTTAATTCAGTGTCTTTACGCTTACTTTCCCTGTGTAGCTACAGTTTTCTCTACAGTGAACAAGATAACGTTATTGCCCGATGCTGGTGTACAGATCAAACGTTAAATCTGAGATAGACATATATTTCTCTCTGTTGTTTAGTTTCCTTAACTTTGTATCGCAGCGCTGTGTTGTAATACTAGGGCTTCCCTCATCCGTCATAGCTGCCATCAGGACATATAAACTCTTTAACACAGCTTAATGGACTCGTACAGTGATATAAAAGACCAAACTCGAACCTCATTTGTGATGTAGGTTAGACTATATAGGCTCCAAGAAAGCAGATACTGACATAAAGTTGATTTGACGCTGAACGTTTGATTATGATATTCGCAAATTTAGGGACCGTCTCTAAAGTTACGACATTCTGTATTCACGTTTCTACCTTCTACCAAACTCTTGTAGACACACATGCACATATACATATTCAAACACACCCCACTCAAAGTACATGCATATATACTATTTCTTTTTTTTTTTTTACACGTTCATCACACAATTTTTTTTTTACTTTGTTCATTTTTTATTTTACCTGATCATAGATTATCCTGCTTATACAAATTTTAAATTAAATTTAGAAATAAAATTAACTAAGTAGAACTAATTGTGTGATGAATGTGTAAAAAAAAGAAAAAGTATATGTGCATGTACTTTGAGTTGAGTGTGTTTGAATATGTGTGTGTGTGTGTGTGTGTGTGTGTGTGTGTGTGTGTGAGAGAGAGAGAGAGAGAGAGAGAAGGGTGCATCACTCTTCGACCTGGCACCTATAGATGAACACTTCACAGGTAGTTTTGGTGATTGTAAATCATTCTCATCAAATGCTATTGAGCTTTAAATTATGGCATTTTTTTGTATGATCCAATACAGTAGTGAAATACATAGCAATCTTTACATATTACTTGACAGTTTATTTGGAAACACTTTACAGTAAGGTTCATAATGCATTAACTAATGTGAACTATCCATGAGCAACACATTTGTTGTTGTATTTGTTAATCTTTGTTAACGTTAATAAAAATACAGCAGTTCATTGTTCATGTTACTTCACTGTGCATTAACTAAAGTTGACAAATACAACTCTTGATTTTAATAATGTATTAGTAAATGCTGGAATTAACTTTAACAAAGATTAGTAAGTGCTGTAGAAGTGCAGTTCATTGTTCGTTCATATCAACTATTTAATATAAAGTTGTACCTTTTATTTTAATAAACATCAAAAATCTAAAAGGTTTGCATTATACCTGACACCTAGATGAACAATTTACAGTTGGTTTTGTGACTAAGTCATTCTCTTTAAATGCTATTGAAGGTAGAAACGTGAATACATAATGTTGTAACTTTAGAGACAGTCCCTAAATTTGCGAATATCATAATCAAACGTTCAGCGTCAAATCAACTTTATGCCAGTATCTGCTTTCTTGGAGCCTATATAGTCTAACCTACATCACAAATGAGGTTCGAGTTTGGTCTTTTATATCACTGTACGAGTCCATTAAGCTGTGTTAAGAGTTTATATGTCCTGATGGCAGCTATGACGGATGAGGGAAGCCCTAGTATTACAACACAGCGCTGCGATATAAAGTTAAGGAAACTAAACAACAGAGAGAAATATATGTCTATCTCAGATTTAACGTTTGATCTATACACCAGCATCGGGCAATAACGTTATCTTGTTCACTGTACAGAAAGCTGTAGCTACACTGGGAAAGTAAGCGTAAATACACTGAATTAAACATAAATGCAGCTTTTGTGTCTTTATCAGCTTTTCTGCATTTATACTGGCCCTGATAATCATCACACATTCACTTACCGCTTGCTCCATTTCTGTAAATCTGTTTTTATGAATGAATGATGACTTACTAGCCGTGATCTCGTCTTAAACAGCCGCTAGCGGCACCTGCTGGTGAAGAAGACCAACAGCAGATAGAGATGATGCATCGGCACTCTACTGCTCTTCCTGCAGTTCCCGGATGTGAAATGTTGAATTTTCTGCCGAATTTGAGCCACTGAATTTGTGGAAGCGAATTTGTAAAGCGAAATAAAATGGACTGAAAATTGCTAGTTGAATTTTATAGGTTGTATTTTTAAACATGAATGAATATTTTGGAAGTGAAATCTAAAAGGTGAATATGAATTATTGAATTTTTAATAATGAAAATGTGTGTGAAATATTTTTAATTGAAATATTCACAGCCTAAATATACGACCATGTTGAATTTCAGCCCATAAAAATGCAAGCCTTAAAAATACAGTGCATCTAAATGCAAGTACAGCTAATGTAATGCATATTTTTTTTCAGTTAGAGCAATTCAACAAGCTTTTTATTTCAAAAACATTTGGCATTAATTTACTTCCATACTGTTTACACTGTCCCATTTAGTAAATAGTGAATTTTTGCTCAAATACCACTACCAGCTTAGAACTTATGTTTAAGTCATTTAGAAGCAGGGAATGGATTCATGCAAGGGCTTAAAAAGAAATATACAAACATAACCCACTCAAAACAACAACAAAAACTTGTTTATTTGTTTGTTTGTTTGGACCTTTTTCCTCACAGACATGAAACCTGTTACGATGATAGTGAGAATCATAATCATGTTGTATGTGACTTCTTCACTGGAAATACAAGGTCATGCACAAACAATGAGTGAGGAGGTGCTTGGTGTTAATACGTGGCATATGACGCTGGTAAGCACACTAAACGGAATGCAACAGGGAACCTTTTTTTTTTTTGCATTTTGCACTCTGATAAACCATTTTTTAAATCAGGGTTAAGTCAAAACAATCTTTGCAGTTATTTGATATATGCACTCTTTTCCTTATCTGAATGAGCATGTGTTGATTGCACTGATAGAGATGTAGACACATTTTGCTACTGAACCATTCTGTGCCTTTCCTCCAAATTCCAGCCACCTTACATGGATGAAAGCGGAAATAACTTAAAGCAAGAAGGACAGGGTGAGTGTTAATAAAAGATAGGGGTGGGTTGCCCAACTCAATTCAATTATCAAACAATTATTAATGAAAAGAACAATATATTTCTTAAAACATGGTAAAAACTGTATAATTTTGCGCTCAGTATGCACAGTAAAAATAAAAAAAATTGAGATTTTGAGATTGAGATCTTAGAAACTGCAGTAGAAAAAGACCTTTTTTCTTTTTGATGGAAGCCTTAAGGAAAGTAAATGATAGTATTGTAACATATTGTAAAACTAATAGACAGAGGGACAAAAGGAGAGAAAAAAACGTAGTATCCAAAATACAGATACTCTAAATAGATTTTTACTATGAAATTAGTAATGAGTAAATTAGTAGTAACTCAGTGTTTAAAAGATATATATATATATATATATTTTAAACACTATATATATATATATATATATATATATATATATATATATATATATATATATATATGATTTTATTTTATCTTTAAACAAAATTTTAACAGTATTTTTGGCAGAAAAGACCCCCAGGTTCTGAGTAAAGAAAATTTATGAATGCCTATTTTTATTAAGATGGCCAATGGTACAGAATCGCTTAAGGACAATTCTTAAAGGATATTCATTTCCATATAGCGTCAGCAATGTCACCATAACCAAAATGAATCTCAGTACAAGTAAGGTTTATCATTAATTACATTAATACATAGTACACAAGCAGTTACATAAAATGACATACAGTATTCCAGATGAAAACACACAGACATTAAATGTGTGCTATCAGGAAGTATTCCATAATACTGCTTAAATTCTGATCTATATTTCACAGCTCCACCTCTAAAACTGTTCAAATACACAACTGACATAAAGATCAATGCTTCAAGAGAAGCAGTGATAGAACAATTGAGGGGCATGATGCGTGAACAGAAATTTCCCATGTGCATCAAGAAAGGCATGAAAATCTCCAGTGCAAACATCACTACAGGTAAGACAAATATAGGTGGACTAATGCACTTCTGTCCACATAAATCTGATATGTGTTCCAAAATTTTATTTTATGAAAATTACTTTTCAGTGTGTCTGTCAAATTCGAGCAAAACCGAGTGCAAATGTAAGAATCAATATGCTTGGCCCTCTGAACAATGCTTTAAACATGGTGTTTGTAACCCCAGTCAAAATGGTACATGTGGATGCATCACTTCTCTTCCAACTGATGGGGCGTTCTGCCGACCACCACCTAGTAAAGAAGTCTCTATTTAATTTGAATCCAGTTTCACAATTGGCGTGATCATGAAGTCTGATGCAGTTTATGACTGGTTATTTTCCACTTTTCTTAATGTTTGCAGCTTCACTGAAGTCGTTCAAATACACCATTGACTTAAACATCAATGCTTCAAGAGAAGCCGTGATAGAGCATTTGAGAGTGTTGATTCGTGGACAGAAATTCTCAATGTGTGTCAAGAAAGGCATGAAAATCTCCACTGCAAACATCACTACAGGTAAGAGGAGTATAAGTGCAGTAATGCTTTTCTGTCCACATTAATCTAATCAATTACTATGTGTGTCCTCCAAAATCTTAATTATTCATTTAATTTTCAGTGTGTGTCTCAAATTCGAACAAAACTGGATGCAAGTGTGAGAATCATTACACTTGGCCCTCTGAACAGTTCCCTAAACATGGCATTTGTGGCCACATTCAAAATGGTACATGTGGATATATTGCTTCTCTTCCAGCTAATGGGGCGTTCTGCCGGCCACCACCTGGTAAAGAAGTCTCTATTTAATTTGAATCCAATTTGACAATTGGTTTGATCATAAAATCTGATGCAGTTTATGAACAGTCAATTATTTTCCTCTTTTTTTAATGTTTGCAGCTTCACTGAAGTCATTCAAATACACCATTGATATAAAGATCAATGCTTCAAGAGAAGCCGTGATTGAGCGTTTGAGGGCCTTGATTCGTAGACAGAAATTCCCTATGTGTGTCAAAAAAGGCATGAAAATCTCCAGTGCAAACATCACTACAGGTAAGAGGAGTATAAACGGAATAATGCTGTTATTTCTGCTTTCAACAGAAAAATTCTTTATTTGTATGTCCACCAAATCTTAATTATTTATTTAATTTTCAGTGTGTCTCTCAAATTCGAGCCAAACCGAATGCAAGTGTGAGAATGACTACATTTGGCCCTCTGAACAATTCCCTAAACATGGCATTTGTGGCCACAGTCAAAATGTTACATGTGGATATATTGCTTCTCTTCCAGCTAACGGGGCGTTCTGCCGGCCACCACCTGGTACGTCTCTCTTTATTGTAAATCTAAGTTGACAATTGGTGTGATTGTAAAGTCTGATGCAGTTTATGATAGTTTGATAATTTTTTTTCCCCTAAATTTTTGCAGCTCCACTGAAGTCGTTCAAATACACCATTGACATAAAGATCAATGCTTCAAGAGAAGCCGTGATAGAGCGTTTGAGGGCCTTGATTCGTGGACAGAAATTCCCCATGTGTGTCAAGAAAGGCATGAAAATCTCCAGTGCAAACATCACTACAGGTAAGTGAAGTATAAGCAGATGAACACAGGTGTGTCCACATTCATTAAAAAAAAAATGTTTATTTGTTTGTTCTCCAAAATCTTATTTGTTTAATTTACAGTATGTCTCTCAAATTCGAGCCAAACCGAGTGCAAATGTGAGAATCAATATGCTTGGAGCTCTGAACAATGCTTTAAACACGGCGTTTGTAACCCCAGTCAAAATGGTACATGTGGATGCATCACTTCTCTTCTAACTGATGGGGTGTTCTGCCGGCCACCACCTGGTAAAGAAGTCTCTATTTATTTAAAATCCAAGTTAACAACTGGCATGATATACAGTCCGATGCAGTTTATGACCACTTAAGCATTTTAATTTTTGCCTTAATTTTGCAGCTTCATTGAAGTCGTTCAAATACACCATTGACATAAAGATCAATGCTTCAAGAGAAGCCGTGATTGAGCGTTTGAGGGCCTTGATTCGTAGACAGAAATTCCCCATGTGTGTCAAGAAAGGCATGAAAATCTCCAGTGCAAACATCACTACAGGTAAGTGAAGTATAAGTGGAATAATGCTGTTCTGTTTGCATTCAACAGAAAAATTCTTTATTAGTCTGTCCACCAAATCTTATTATTTGTTTAATTTTCAGTGTGTCTCTCAAATTCGAGCCAAACTGAATGCAAGTGTAAGAATCAATATGCCTGGCCCTCTGAACAATTCCCTAAACATGGTGATTGTGGCCACAGTAAAAATGGTACATGTGGATATATCGCTTCTCTTCCAGCTAATGGGGTGTTCTGCCGGCCACCACCTGGTAAAGAAGTCTCTATTTAATTTGAATCCAATTTGACAATTGGTTTGATAATAATGTCTGATGCACTTAATGACCACTTGATTATTTTCATCTTATCTTAATGTTTGCAGCTCCATTGAAGTCATTCAAATACACCATTGATATAAAGATCAATGCTTCAAGAGAAGCCGTGATTGAGCGTTTGAGGGCCTTGATTCGTGGACAGAAATTCCCCATGTGTGTCAAGAAAGGCATGAAAATCTCCAGTGCAAACATCACTACAGGTAAGTGAAGTATAAATAGATTAACACAGTTGTGTCCACATTCATCAAAAAATTGTTTATTTGTTTAATTTTCAGTGTGTGTCTCAAATTTGAGCAAAACTGGATGCAAGTGTGAGAATCAATACGCTTGGCCTTCTGAACAATTCCCTAAACATGGCATTTGTGGCCACAGTCAAAATGGTACATGTGGATATATTGCTTCTCTTCCAGCTGATGGGGCGTTCTGCCGGCCACCGCCTGGTAAAGACGTCTCTCTTTATTGTAAATCTAAGTTGACAATTGGTGTGATTGTAAAGTCTGATGCATTTTATGACAGTTTGATAATTTTTTTTCCCCTAAATTTTTTAAGCTCCGCTGAAGTCATTCAAATACACCATTGACATAAAGATCAATGCTTCAAGAGAAGCCGTGATAGAGCGTTTGAAGGCATTGATTCGTAGACAGAAATTCCCCATGTGTGTCAAGAAAGGCATGAAAATCTCCAGTGCAAACATCACTACAGGTAAGTGAAGTATAAGTAGATTAACACAGTTGTGTCCACATTCATTAAAAAAAAAATGTTTATTTGTTTGTTCTCCAAAATCGTATTTGTTTAATTTACAGTATGTCTCTCAAATTCGAGCCAAACCGAGTGCAAATGTGAGAATCAATATGCTTGGAGCTCTGAACAATGCTTTAAACACGGCGTTTGTAACCCCAGTCAAAATGGTACATGTGGACACATCGCTTCTCTTCCAGCTGATGGGGCGTTCTGCCGGCCACCACCTGGTAAAGAAAGCTCTATTTATTTAAAATACAATTTGACAATTGGTTTGATCATAAAGTCTGATGCAGTTTATGATCACTTGATTATTTTCATCTTATCTTAATGTTTTCAGCTCCATTGAAGTCATTCAAATACACCATTGATATAAAGATCAATGCTTCAAGAGAAGCCGTGATAGAGCGTTTGAGAGTGTTGCTCCGTGGACAGAAATTCCCCATGTGTGTCAAGAAAGGCATGAAAATCTCCAGTGCAAACATCACTACCGGTAAGTGAAGTATAAATAGATTAACACAGTTGTGTCCACATTCATCAAAAAATTGTTTATTTGTTTAATTTTCAGTGTGTGTCTCAAATTTGAGCAAAACTGGATGCAAGTGTGAGAATCAATATGCTTGGCCTTCTGAACAATTCCCTAAACATGGCATTTGTGGCCACAGTCAAAATGGTACATGTGGACACATCGCTTCTCTTCCAGCTGATGGGGCGTTCTGCCGGCCACCACCTGGTAGAGAAATCTCTCTTTATTTCAAATCCAAGTTGACAATTGGCGTGATCATAAAGTCTAATGTAGTTTTTGTCTGCTCGATTATTTTTGCAGCTTCATTGAAGTCATTCAAATACACCATTGACATAAAGATCAATGCTTCAAGAGAAGCCGTGATAGAGCGTTTGAGGGCCTTGATTCGTGGACAGAAATTCCCCATGTGTGTCAAGAAAGGCATGAAAATCTCCAGTGCAAACATCACTACAGGTAAGTGAAGTATAAGTGAGGGATCTGTTTTGAGTCCCTTGCTTTTTAGTATGTACATTTTCCCCCTGGGTCAACTTCTCAGATCCTTGGGTCTTAAGTTCCATTTTTATGCAGACGACACCCAGATTTATATTCATTCAAAACCTGGCGATAATACGGCTGTTGGCTTTCTAGAACACTGCATCTCTGAGATAAAAATTTGGATGTCT
This sequence comes from Chanodichthys erythropterus, assembly GCF_024489055.1. Lineage (NCBI taxonomy): Eukaryota > Metazoa > Chordata > Actinopteri > Cypriniformes > Xenocyprididae > Chanodichthys > Chanodichthys erythropterus. Next base: position 17,172,885 of record NC_090229.1, read on the forward strand.
CATAATTTTCTCTGTCTTAACAGCGATAAGACTGAGGTTATGCTCATCGGTTCACCCCAACAAATTCGTAAAGCTGATGCTGTAACCTTAATGGTGGATGGCTCTGCTTTGGAGTTTCAAACTAAATTAAAAAATTTGGGGGTGATATTTGATGCAAATTTAACATTTGATCCTCATGTCCAAAATATGGTCAAAACTTCATTTTTTCATCTTAGAAATATTGCACGATTGCGCCCCATGTTATCTTTCTCGGCGGCTGAAAAACTGATCAATTCATTTATCTTTTCTCGTATCGATTATTGTAATGCTCTGCTTGCTGGGGTTTCCAAATCTACCATAAACAGATTACAGTATGTCCAAAACTCAGCAGCCAGAATCCTGACAAGATCCAGGACAAGTGAGCACATCACTCCCATCTTGGAGTCTTTGCACTGGCTACCGGTCAGGTTTCGCATCGATTTTAAAATTCTCATGCTCACCTACAAGGCCTTGAATGGTTTAGCGCCACAATATCTGTCCGAACTTTTAACTGCATACACCCCAAGACGCAATCTTCGTTCTTCTGATTCTGGCTTTTTAATTGTACCTTCTACACGTTTACGCTCTATGGGTGACCGGGCTTTTTCTTCTTTTGCTCCCAAACTCTGGAATGCTCTTCCCAATGAGATCAGACATGCTGACTCTTTTAGTGTTTTTAAATCTTCACTTAAAACTTACTTTTTTAGGCTTGCATACAAGTGATTTTTTTTTTTTTTTCCTCTTAATTCTGCTCAAATGTATGTTTATTGTATTTATATGTTTCTGTGAAGCGCTTTGAGATATAACTTTAAAGGCGCTATATAAAATAAAGTTTATTATTATTATTATTATAAAGATCAATGCTTCAAGAGAAGCCGTGATTGAGCGTTTGAGGGCATTGTTTCGTGGACAGAAATTCCCCATGTGTGTCAAAAAAGGCATGAAAATCTCCAGTGCAAACATCACTACAGGTAAGAGGAGCATAAACGGAATAATGCTGTTATTTCTGCTTTCAACAGAAAAATTCTTTATTTGTATGTCTACTAAATCTTAATTATTTATTTAATTTTCAGTGTGTCTCTCAAATTCGAGCCAAACCGAATGCAAGTGTGAGAATGACTACATTTGGCCCTCTGAACAATTCCCTAAACATGGCATTTGTGGCCACAGTCAAAATGGTACATGTGGATATATTGCTTCTCTTCCAGCTGATGGGGCGTTCTGCCGGCCACCACCTGGTAAAGACGTCTCTCTTTATTGTAAATCTAAGTTGACAATTGGTGTGATTGTAAAGTCTGATGCAGTTTATGACAGTTTGATAATTTTTTTTCCCCTAAATTTTTGCAGCTCCACTGAAGTCGTTCAAATACACCATTGACATAAAGATCAATGCTTCAAGAGAAGCCGTGATAGAGCGTTTGAGGGCCTTGATTCGTAGACAGAAATTCCCCATGTGTGTCAAGAAAGGCATGAAAATCTCCAGTGCAAACATCACTACAGGTAAGTGAAGTATAAGTGGAATAATGCTGTTCTGTTTGCATTCAACAGAAAAATTCTTTATTAGTCTGTCCACCAAATCTTATTATTTGTTTAATTTTCAGTGTGTCTCTCAAATTCGAGCCAAACTGAATGCAAGTGTAAGAATCAATATGCCTGGCCCTCTGAACAATTCCCTAAACATGGTGATTGTGGCCACAGTAAAAATGGTACATGTGGTTGCATCACTTCTCTTCCAGCTGATGGGGCGTTCTGCCGGCCACCACCTGGTAAAGAAGTCTCTATTTATTTTGAATCCAATTTGACAATTGGTTTGATCATAATGTCTGATGCACTTAATGACCACTTGATTATTTTCATCTTATCTTAATGTTTGCAGCTTCATTGAAGTCATTCAAATACACCATTGATATAAAGATCAATGCTTCAAGAGAAGCCGTGATTGAGCGTTTGAGGGCATTGATTCATGGACAGAAATTCCCCATGTGTATCAAGAAAGGCATGAAAATCTCCAGTGCAAACATCACTACAGGTAAGTGAAGTATAAATAGATTAACACAGTTGTGTCCACATTCATCAAAAAATTGTTTATTTGTTTAATTTTCAGTGTGTGTCTCAAATTTGAGCAAAACTGGATGCAAGTGTGAGAATCAATATGCTTGGCCTTCTGAACAATTCCCTAAACATGGCATTTGTGGCCACAGTCAAAATGTTACATGTGGACACATCGCTTCTCTTCCAGCTGATGGGGCGTTCTGCCGGCCACCGCCTGGTAAAGACGTCTCTCTTTATTGTAAATCTAAGTTGACAATTGGTGTGATTGTAAAGTCTGATGCAGTTTATGACAGTTTGATAATTTTTTTCCCCCTAAATTTTTTAAGCTCCGCTGAAGTCATTCAAATACACCATTGACATAAAGATCAATGCTTCAAGAGAAGCCGTGATAGAGCGTTTGAGAGTGTTGATCCGTGGACAGAAATTCCCCATGTGTGTCAAGAAAGGCATGAAAATCTCCAGTGCAAACATCACTACAGGTAAGTGAAGTATAAGTAGATTAACACAGTTGTGTCCACATTCATTAAAAAAAAAAATGTTTGTTTGTTTGTCTTCCAAAATCTTATTTGTTTAATTGACAGTATGTCTCTCAAATTCGAGCCAAACCGAGTGCAAATGTGAGAATCAATATGCTTGGAGCTCTGAACAATGCTTTAAACACGGCGTTTGTAACCCCAGTCAAAATGGTACATGTGGATGCATCACTTCTCTTTCAACTGATGGGGCGTTCTGCCGGCCACCACCTGGTAAAGAAGTCTCTATTTATTTTGAATCCAATTTGACAATTGGTTTGATCATAAAGTCTGATGCAGTTTATGAACAGTCAATTATTTTGCTATTTTCTTAATGTTTGCAGCTTCATTGAAGTCATTCAAATACACCATTGATATAAAGATCAATGCTTCAAGAGAAGCCGTGATAGAGCGTTTGAAGGCCTTGATTCGTAGACAGAAATTCCCTATGTGTGTCAAAAAAGGCATGAAAATCTCCAGTGCAAACATCACTACAGGTAAGAGGAGTATAAACGGAATAATGCTGTTATTTCTGCTTTCAACAGAAAAATTCTTTATTTGTATGTCCACCAAATCTTAATTATTTATTTAATTTTCAGTGTGTCTCTCAAATTCGAGCAAAATCGAGTGCAAATGTGAGAATCAATATGCTTGGCCCTCTGAACAATTCCCTAAACATGGTGATTGTGGCCACAGTCAAAATGGTACATGTAGACACATCGCTTCTCTTCCAGCTAATGGGGTGTTCTGCCGGCCACCACCTGGTAAAGAAGTCTCTATTTATTTTGAATCCAATTTGACAATTGGTTTGATAATAATGTCTGATGCACTTAATGACCACTTGATTATTTTCATCTTATCTTAATGTTTGCAGCTCCATTAAAGTCATTCAAATACACCATTGACATAAAGATCAATGCTTCAAGAGAAGCCGTGATGGAGCGTTTGAGGGCATTGATTCGTAGACAGAAATTCCCCATGTGTGTCAAGAAAGGCATGAAAATCTCCAGTGCAAACATCACTACAGGTAAGAGGAGTATACACGGAATAATGCTGTTATTTCTGCTTTCAACAGAAAAATTCTTTATTTGTATGTCCACCAAATCTTAATTATTTATTTAATTTTCAGTGTGTCTCTCAAATTCGAGCCAAACCGAATGCAAGTGTGAGAATGACTACACTTGGCCCTCTGAACAATTCCCTAAACATGGCATTTGTGGCCACAGTCAAAATGGTACATGTGGATATATTGCTTCTCTTCCAGCTAACGGGGCGTTCTGCCGGCCACCACCTGGTAAAGACGTCTCTCTTTATTGTAAATCTAAGTTGACAATTGGTGTGATTGTAAAGTCTGATACAGTTTATGACAGTTTGATAATTTTTTTTCCCCTAAATTTTTGCAGCTCCACTGAAGTCGTTCAAATACACCATTGACATAAAGATCAATGCTTCAAGAGAAGCCGTGATAGAGCGCTTGAAGGCCTTGATTCGTAGACAGAAATTCCCCATGTGCATCAAGAAAGGCATGAAAATCTCCAGTGCAAACATCACTACAGGTAAGTGAAGTATAAGCAGATGAACACAGGTGTGTCCACATTCATTAAAAAAAAATTTTTTTATTTGTTTGTTCTCCAAAATCTTATTTGTTTAATTTTCAGTGTGTCTCTCAAATTCGAGCCAAACTGAGTGCAAATGTGAGAATCAATATGCTTGGCCTTCCGAACAATTCTCTAAACATGGCATTTGTGGCCACAGTCAAAATGATACATGTGGATATATCGCTTCTCTTCCAGCTGATGGGGCGTTCTGCCGGCCACCACCTGGTAAAGAAATCTCTCTTTATTTCAAATTCAAGTTAACAACTGGAATGTTATAAAGTCTGATGCAGTTTTTGACCACTTAATTATTTTCATTTTTGGCTTATTTTTGCAGCTTTGTTGAAGTCGTTCAAATACACCATTGACATAAAGATCAATGCTTCAAGAGAAGCCGTGATTGAGCGTTTGAGGGCATTGTTTCGTGGACAGAAATTCCCCATGTGTGTCAAAAAAGGCATGAAAATCTCCAGTGCAAACATCACTACAGGTAAGAGGAGCATAAACGGAATAATGCTGTTATTTCTGCTTTCAACAGAAAAATTCTTTATTTGTATGTCTACTAAATCTTAATTATTTATTTAATTTTCAGTGTGTCTCTCAAATTCGAGCCAAACCGAATGCAAGTGTGAGAATGACTACATTTGGCCCTCTGAACAATTCCCTAAACATGGCATTTGTGGCCACAGTCAAAATGGTACATGTGGATATATTGCTTCTCTTCCAGCTGATGGGGCGTTCTGCCGGCCACCACCTGGTAAAGACGTCTCTCTTTATTGTAAATCTAAGTTGACAATTGGTGTGATTGTAAAGTCTGATGCAGTTTATGACAGTTTGATAATTTTTTTTCCCCTAAATTTTTGCAGCTCCACTGAAGTCGTTCAAATACACCATTGACATAAAGATCAATGCTTCAAGAGAAGCCGTGATAGAGCGTTTGAGGGCCTTGATTCGTAGACAGAAATTCCCCATGTGTGTCAAGAAAGGCATGAAAATCTCCAGTGCAAACATCACTACAGGTAAGTGAAGTATAAGTGGAATAATGCTGTTCTGTTTGCATTCAACAGAAAAATTCTTTATTAGTCTGTCCACCAAATCTTATTATTTGTTTAATTTTCAGTGTGTCTCTCAAATTCGAGCCAAACTGAATGCAAGTGTAAGAATCAATATGCCTGGCCCTCTGAACAATTCCCTAAACATGGTGATTGTGGCCACAGTAAAAATGGTACATGTGGACACATCGCTTCTCTTCCAGCTAATGGGGTGTTCTGCCGGCCACCACCTGGTAAAGAAGTCTCTATTTAATTTGAATCCAATTTGACAATTGGTTTGATAATAATGTCTGATGCACTTAATGACCACTTGATTATTTTCATCTTATCTTAATGTTTGCAGCTCCATTGAAGTCATTCAAATACACCATTGATATAAAGATCAATGCTTCAAGAGAAGCCGTGATTGAGCGTTTGAGGGCCTTGATTCGTGGACAGAAATTCCCCATGTGTGTCAAGAAAGGCATGAAAATCTCCAGTGCAAACATCACTACAGGTAAGTGAAGTATAAATAGATTAACACAGTTGTGTCCACATTCATCAAAAAATTGTTTATTTGTTTAATTTTCAGTGTGTGTCTCAAATTCGAGCAAAACTGGATGCAAGTGTGAGAATCAATATGCTTGGCCCTCTGAACAATTCCCTAAACATGGCATTTGTGGCCACAGTCAAAATGTTACATGTGGACACATCGCTTCTCTTCCAGCTGATGGGGCGTTCTGCCGGCCACCGCCTGGTAAAGACGTCTCTCTTTATTGTAAATCTAAGTTGACAATTGGTGTGATTGTAAAGTCTGATGCAGTTTATGACAGTTTGATAATTTTTTTTCCCCTAAATTTTTTAAGCTCCGCTGAAGTCATTCAAATACACCATTGACATAAAGATCAATGCTTCAAGAGAAGCCGTGATAGAGCGTTTGAAGGCATTGATTCGTAGACAGAAATTCCCCATGTGCATCAAGAAAGGCATGAAAATCTCCAGTGCAAACATCACTACAGGTAAGTGAAGTATAAGTAGATTAACACAGTTGTGTCCACATTCATTAAAAAAAAAAATGTTTGTTTGTTTGTCTTCCAAAATCTTATTTGTCTAATTGACAGTATGTCTCTCAAATTCGAGCCAAACCGAGTGCAAATGTGAGAATCAATATGCTTGGAGCTCTGAACAATGCTTTAAACACGGCGTTTGTAACCCCAGTCAAAATGGTACATGTGGACACATCGCTTCTCTTCCAGCTGATGGGGCGTTCTGCCGGCCACCACCTGGTAAAGAAAGCTCTATTTATTTAAAATACAATTTGACAATTGGTTTGATCATAAAGTCTGATGCAGTTTATGATCACTTGATTATTTTCATCTTATCTTAATGTTTTCAGCTCCATTGAAGTCATTCAAATACACCATTGACATAAAGATCAATGCTTCAAGAGAAGCCGTGATTGAGCGTTTGAGAGTGTTGATCCGTGGACAGAAATTCCCCATGTGTGTCAAGAAAGGCATGAAAATCTCCAGTGCAAACATCACTACAGGTAAGAAGAGTATAAACGGAATAATGCTGTTCTTTCTGCTTTCAACAGAAAAATTCTTTATTTGTATGTCTACCAAATCTTAATTATTTATTTAATTTTCAGTGTGTCTCTCAAATTCGAGCAAAATCGAGTGCAAATGTGAGAATCAATATGCTTGGCCCTCTGAACAAATCCCTAAACATGGTGATTGTGGCCACAGTCAAAATGGTACATGTGGACACATCGCTTCTCTTCCAGCTGATGGGGCGTTCTGCCGGCCACCACCTGGTAAAGAAGTCTCTATTTATTTTGAATCCAATTTGACAATTGGTTTGATAATAATGTCTGATGCACTTAATGACCACTTGATTATTTTCATCTTATCTTAATGTTTGCAGCTCCATTAAAGTCATTCAAATACACCATTGATATAAAGATCAATGCTTCAAGAGAAGCCGTGATAGAGCGTTTGAGAGTGTTGATCCGTGGACAGAAATTCCCCATGTGTGTCAAGAAAGGCATGAAAATCTCCAGTGCAAACATCACTACAGGTAAGTGAAGTATAAGTAGATTAACACAGTTGTGTCCACATTCATCAAAAAATTGTTTATTTGTTTAATTTTCAGTGTGTGTCTCAAATTTGAGCAAAACTGGATGCAAGTGTAAGAATCAATATGCTTGGCCTTCTGAACAATTCCCTAAACATGGCATTTGTGGCCACAGTCAAAATGGTACATGTGGACACATCGCTTCTCTTCCAGCTGATGGGGCGTTCTGCCGGCCACCACCTGGTAAAGAAATCTCTCTTTATTTCAAATCCAAGTTGACAATTGGCGTGATCATAAAGTCTAATGTAGTTTTTGTCTGCTCGATTATTTTTGCAGCTTCATTGAAGTCATTCAAATACACCATTGACATAAAGATCAATGCTTCAAGAGAAGCCGTGATAGAGCGTTTGAAGGCCTTGATTCGTGGACAGAAATTCCCCATGTGTGTCAAGAAAGGCATGAAAATCTCCAGTGCAAACATCACTACAGGTAAGAGAAGTATAAGCAGATCAACACTGTTGTGTCCACATTCATTAAAAAAAAAAATTGTTTATTTGTTTGTCTTCCAAAAACTTATTTGTTTAATTTTCAGTGTGTCTCTCAAATTCGAGCCAAACCAAGTGCAAATGTGAGAATCAATATGCTTGGAGCTCTGAACAATGCTTTAAACATGGTGTTTGTAACCCCAGTCAAAATGGTACATGTGGTTGCATCACTTCTCTTCCAGCTGATGGGGCGTTCTGCCGGCCACCACCTGGTAAAGAAGTCTCTATTTATTTTGAATCCAATTTGACAATTGGTTTGATCATAATGTCTGATGCACTTAATGACCACTTGATTATTTTCATCTTATCTTAATGTTTGCAGCTTCATTGAAGTCATTCAAATACACCATTGATATAAAGATCAATGCTTCAAGAGAAGCCGTGATTGAGCGTTTGAGGGCATTGATTCATGGACAGAAATTCCCCATGTGTATCAAGAAAGGCATGAAAATCTCCAGTGCAAACATCACTACAGGTAAGTGAAGTATAAATAGATTAACACAGTTGTGTCCACATTCATCAAAAAATTGTTTATTTGTTTAATTTTCAGTGTGTGTCTCAAATTTGAGCAAAACTGGATGCAAGTGTGAGAATCAATATGCTTGGCCTTCTGAACAATTCCCTAAACATGGCATTTGTGGCCACAGTCAAAATGGTACATGTGGATATATTGCTTCTCTTCCAGCTGATGGGGCGTTCTGCCGGCCACCGCCTGGTAAAGACGTCTCTCTTTATTGTAAATCTAAGTTGACAATTGGTGTGATTGTAAAGTCTGATGCAGTTTATGACAGTTTGATAATTTTTTTCCCCCTAAATTTTTTAAGCTCCGCTGAAGTCATTCAAATACACCATTGACATAAAGATCAATGCTTCAAGAGAAGCCGTGATAGAGCGTTTGAGAGTGTTGATCCGTGGACAGAAATTCCCCATGTGTGTCAAGAAAGGCATGAAAATCTCCAGTGCAAACATCACTACAGGTAAGTGAAGTATAAGTAGATTAACACAGTTGTGTCCACATTCATTAAAAAAAAAAATGTTTGTTTGTTTGTCTTCCAAAATCTTATTTGTTTAATTGACAGTATGTCTCTCAAATTCGAGCCAAACCGAGTGCAAATGTGAGAATCAATATGCTTGGAGCTCTGAACAATGCTTTAAACACGGCGTTTGTAACCCCAGTCAAAATGGTACATGTGGATGCATCACTTCTCTTTCAACTGATGGGGCGTTCTGCCGGCCACCACCTGGTAAAGAAGTCTCTATTTATTTTGAATCCAATTTGACAATTGGTTTGATCATAAAGTCTGATGCAGTTTATGAACAGTCAATTATTTTGCTATTTTCTTAATGTTTGCAGCTTCATTGAAGTCATTCAAATACACCATTGATATAAAGATCAATGCTTCAAGAGAAGCCGTGATAGAGCGTTTGAAGGCCTTGATTCGTAGACAGAAATTCCCTATGTGTGTCAAAAAAGGCATGAAAATCTCCAGTGCAAACATCACTACAGGTAAGAGGAGTATAAACGGAATAATGCTGTTATTTCTGCTTTCAACAGAAAAATTCTTTATTTGTATGTCCACCAAATCTTAATTATTTATTTAATTTTCAGTGTGTCTCTCAAATTCGAGCAAAATCGAGTGCAAATGTGAGAATCAATATGCTTGGCCCTCTGAACAATTCCCTAAACATGGTGATTGTGGCCACAGTCAAAATGGTACATGTAGACACATCGCTTCTCTTCCAGCTAATGGGGTGTTCTGCCGGCCACCACCTGGTAAAGAAGTCTCTATTTATTTTGAATCCAATTTGACAATTGGTTTGATAATAATGTCTGATGCACTTAATGACCACTTGATTATTTTCATCTTATCTTAATGTTTGCAGCTCCATTAAAGTCATTCAAATACACCATTGACATAAAGATCAATGCTTCAAGAGAAGCCGTGATGGAGCGTTTGAGGGCATTGATTCGTAGACAGAAATTCCCCATGTGTGTCAAGAAAGGCATGAAAATCTCCAGTGCAAACATCACTACAGGTAAGAGGAGTATACACGGAATAATGCTGTTATTTCTGCTTTCAACAGAAAAATTCTTTATTTGTATGTCCACCAAATCTTAATTATTTATTTAATTTTCAGTGTGTCTCTCAAATTCGAGCCAAACCGAATGCAAGTGTGAGAATCATTACACTTGGCCCTCTGAACAATTCCCTAAACATGGCATTTGTGGCCACAGTCAAAATGGTACATGTGGATATATTGCTTCTCTTCCAGCTAACGGGGCGTTCTGCCGGCCACCACCTGGTACGTCTCTCTTTATTGTAAATCTAAGTTGACAATTGGTGTGATTGTAAAGTCTGATGCAGTTTATGATAGTTTGATAATTTTTTTTCCCCTGAATTTTTGCAGCTCCACTGAAGTCGTTCAAATACACCATTGACATAAAGATCAATGCTTCAAGAGAAGCCGTGATAGAGCGCTTGAAGGCCTTGATTCGTAGACAGAAATTCCCCATGTGCATCAAGAAAGGCATGAAAATCTCCAGTGCAAACATCACTACAGGTAAGTGAAGTATAAGCAGATGAACACAGGTGTGTCCACATTCATTAAAAAAAAAAATGTTTATTTGTTTGCTCTCCAAAATCTTATTTGTTTAATTTTCAGTGTGTCTCTCAAATTCGAGCCAAACTGAGTGCAAATGTGAGAATCAATATGCTTGGCCTTCCGAACAATTCTCTAAACATGGCATTTGTGGCCACAGTCAAAATGATACATGTGGATATATCGCTTCTCTTCCAGCTGATGGGGCGTTCTGCCGGCCACCACCTGGTAAAGAAATCTCTCTTTATTTCAAATTCAAGTTAACAACTGGAATGTTATAAAGTCTGATGCAGTTTTTGACCACTTAATTATTTTCATTTTTGGCTTATTTTTGCAGCTTTGTTGAAGTCGTTCAAATACACCATTGACATAAAGATCAATGCTTCAAGAGAAGCCGTGATTGAGCGTTTGAGGGCATTGTTTCGTGGACAGAAATTCGCCATGTGTGTCAAAAAAGGCATGAAAATCTCCAGTGCAAACATCACTACAGGTAAGTGAAGTATAAGTAGATTAACACAGTTGTGTCCACATTCATCAAAAAATATTTATTTGTTTGTCCTCCAAAATCTTATTTGTTTAATTTTCAGTGTGTCTCTCAAATTCGAGCAAAATCGAGTGCAAATGTGAGAATCAATATGCTTGGCCCTCTGAACAATTCCATAAACATGGTGTTTGTAGCCACATTCAAAATGGTACATGTGGATATATCGCTTCTCTTCCAGCTAACGGGGCGTTCTGCCGGCCACCGCCTGGTAAAGACGTCTCTTTTTATTCTAAATATAAGTTGACAATTGGTGTGATTGTAAAGTCTAATGCAGTTTTTGACAGCTTGATTATTTTTATTTTTGCTTTATATTTGAAGCTCCGCTGAAGTTGTTCAAATACACCATTGACATAAAGATCAATGCTTCAAGAGAAGCCGTGATAGAGCGTTTGAGGGCCTTGATTCGTGAACAGAAATTCCCCATGTGCATCAAGAAAGGCATGAAAATCTCCAGTGCAAACATCACTACAGGTAAGAGAAGTATAAGTAGATTAACACCATTGTGTCCACATTCATCAAAAATAAATTTATTTGTTTGTCCTAAAAAATCGTATTTAATTTTCAGTGTGTCTCTCAAATTCGAGCCAAACTGAGTGCAAGTGTGAGAATCAATACGCTTGGCCTTCTGAACAATGCTTTAAACATGGCGTTTGTGACAACGCTCAAAATGGTACATGTGGATGCATCCCTTCTCTTCCAACTGATGGGGCGTTCTGCCGGCCACCACCTGGTAAAGCCTCTCTTTATTTCAAATCCAATTTGACAATTGCCGTGATCATAATATCTGATGCAGTTTATGGCCATTTTCATCTTCTCTTAATGTATGCTGCTCTACTAAAGTCATTCAAATACACCATTGATTGACATAAAAATCAATTAGCGTGGTCGTATTTTCTTGTGCAGTTTTTTGACCAGTCGATTATTTTTGTCACCCCCTAGTAAGCTTCTTTATATTACAAGTCAAAGCTGACAATTAATGTAATCGTAAAGTGTTGTGAAATTTGTAGCTATTACATCCAATTACACGAAAGTCAACTGTTATTTTTTAATTTTCATACAGTAGGGTATGTCTTTCTTTTCTAGATTATGTTTTTCACTGTTTAGTGGAACACTAAATCAGCTTTTACTATTAATTTTGTTAATATTACTTATTGTATTTATTTTGATAAACAGCAGTGCATACATTTCTCTTGATGAATAATATTTGACAAAAAAGGTAATGTAATCAGATTAATTTATATCTTTGGTTATCATAGGCTGTCCCATACCTTCAACCACAATCCCAAACACAAGTGTATCTATAACATCTACACCATCAGTGCCAACAACAACAAATACAGGTATTACTTTTTTGCAGCGAGCTTAGCAACAAATGTGACAATACTCAATATGTTAATTTGTAAATATGACTTAAAGGATTAGTTCACTTTAAAATGAAAATTACCCCAAGCTTTACTCACCCTCAAGACATCCTAGTTGTATATGGCTTTGTTCTTTCTGATGAGCACAATCTGAGTTAAATTAATAAATATCCTGAAGCATCCAAGCTTTTATGACCAATGAGTTTGAAACTCAAGAAAGTGCATCCATTCATCACAAACGTACTCCACATGGGGGTTAACAAAGGCCTTCTGAAGCGAAGTGATGTGTTTGAGAAAAATGTCCATATTTAACAAATTATAAAGTAAAATATCTAGCTTCCGTCCAGACTTTGACTGACTTCAACTCCGTATTCAACTGACATTGTGTCAGTTATGCTTTTTTTCGTAAGTTGAATACGGAAGGTGGTCTGGTGGAAGCTAAATATTTAACTTTATAACTTGTTAAATATGGATATTTTTCTTATACAAATCCATTGCTTCGCTTCACAAGGCCTTTATTAACCCCCAGAGCCGTGTGGAGTACGTGTATAATGGATGGATGCACTTTCTTGAGCTTCATACTTGTTGGTCCTGTTTACTGCCATTATAAACCTTGGATGCGTCAGGATATTTATAAATATAACTTTGATTGTGTTCATCAGAAAGAAGAATGTCATATACACCTAGGATGGCTTGAGGGTGAGTAAAGCTTGGGGTAATTTTCATTTTAAAGTGAACTAATCATTTAGTTTTTGTAATTAATTAATTTTAGGCATGTTGAATATTTACCCTAGTTGTGATGTGTTGATTTTCAAATTGTGTTGGAAAATTGGTGAAGAATTCCAAGTGGTCTGCTCGTAGAATAATTTTTTCTTAATAAAAAGTTAAAATTTCACATTACATTTAAATGTAAATGTAAAAACCATCATCAACTTTTTCTATTACAACGTCAGGTATCGGTCTTAGCTGTACGTTTACACGACAACGATATGCTAACAGAGAAGTTTTTCCTTTGAGTTTTCCGCGTACAGACAACACCATGTCAAAACGGTCCCCATTCATACGGATCCGCGAAAATGACTAAAAACGGTGTATTCTGCTGGCAGGCCATTAGATGGCGATGAAACACTATAGACTGAACTAATACGCATGTGCATGATGTCGTCGTTTTCACAGATTCACGTTTTTGTTGTTTACACAAGACCGTTTTCAAAAACGTGCACTTTGAAACCCGTTTTCAAAAGTTTGCGTTTTCAGACCACCAAAACGCCATTTTCGTGTAAATGAAAAAGTTTTACCACTTTTAGTTGAAAACGTTGCTGTGTAAACGGCCCCTTAGACAGTAGTGTATTAAAAAAAAAAACTGTTAAAATTAATTGAATTAGATTAAAGGTGCTAAAGAGGATCTTTTTGTTGACTGAGAAACCAAAGACTGTTACTGAGTTTTTGAAATGAGCGCATGCGTAAGAACAACCCCCCCTCCTTTCAAGTGAATGCCTCCCAAAACTCTTGCATGAGTATTGGAACACGAGTGTTTACCACCGGCATTCGGTGTGTTGTGTTAGTGGATTCATTATGTCGGACTCACCGCAGGTAACTCATAATCTGCAGTTGTTACTCCTGTCTCCGGACAAAAACATTGCGTGCGGCGTCTGTGGAGTGTGGAAAGTTACTGGAGAGCGTATCCACGCACGTCTCTCACAAGGACCGTCACGGCAGTGATTGACAAGCCAGAGGGCCAATCCGCGCACATCTCTCACAAGGAACGTCACGGCGTAAACGATTGGCTGATGTTTTTAAGGCCCTATCTCGTGCGCAGATGATGTATATTAATATTATTCCTTTCAGTGCACCTAATAAATAGTCTTTTATCAGTTAGTAAAGACAGTTTCAAGTAATATTGCCAAAATGTATAAAACAAAACATCCTCTTTAGCACTTTTAATCAGTCCTTGCTTTTTTGCAGATGTTACCACCCTCACAACCCCGATCATAAACACAACTCATGAAGTAACAAGTCCTCCGTCATCCACTCCAGTAGAAGAAATGAAAAGTGAACACATTATTCTATTTACATCGCATATTCAATAACAACTAAAACCTTTAGAGATGTCTTACTATTACTTATTGTTTAGTAGTTGCCAGACTAGACAATATTAATTACTTTTCTCAGTTTTAATTTGAAGTTATTGTGAAGTAATCAGTTTTAATTTTTTTTTTTAGATTTTACAAGCCTTTCAACCCTGATCCCAAACACAACTGACAGTACAATGATAACAAGTGCTCCAGCATCTACTCCAACAGTAGAAACAAGTAAGTGATCCTATAATTTTATCTAAATGGCATCATCTCCAACAACTAAAACCTTCAGAGATGTTATCATATTTATTTATTGTATAGTAGTTGCCAGACAATATTATTTACTTCTTATCTCAGTTTGAAATTGATATTTGATTTTGTAGATTTTACAAGCCTTTCAACCCTGATCCCAAACATAACTGACAGTACAACAATAACAAGTGCTCCAGCATTTACTCCAACAGTAGAAACAAGTAAGTGATCATATAATTTTATTTAAATGGCATCATCACCAACAACTAAAACCTTCATGTGTTTAGCACATACCATACTTATTGTTCAGTATTTGCCAGACAAAGCTAATCACTTCCCATGTCTGTTTGAATTAGAATTCTGTTTTTGTAGATTTTTCAACATACAAGATATTCATTACCTCATTTTGATTTTGCAGATGTTACAAGCCTTTCAACCCTGATCCCAAACACAACTGACAGTACAAAAATAACAAGCGCTCCAGCATCTACTCCAGCATCTACTCCAGCAGGAGAAAGTAAGTGATCATATAATTTTATTTACATGGCATCATCACCAACAACTAAAACCTTCAGAGATGTGTTTAGCACTTACCATGTTTATTTATTGTTCCGTAGTTGCCAAACAATATTAATTACTTCCCACGTCTGTTTAAATTTTATATTTGATTTTGTAGATGTTACAAGCCTTCCAACCCTGATCCCTGATACAGCTGACAGTACAACAATAACAAGTGCTCCAGCATCTACTCCAACAGTTGAAACACAAAGTAAGCGAACATACAATTTTATTCACACGGCATCATCTCCAACAACTAAAATCTTCAGAGATGGGTTTAGCACATACTGTTTAATTTTTGTTCAGTGGTTGCCAGAAATGATTCTGTGATGTGGTTCAAAGCGTGGAAGGAAGAAGACAGGTTTGGCGTGAAAGGGACTTGTGTGTTATTTGCAGTTCTCTGGTACAAACAAAAGAAGTGGCGCTCACTGCACTTTCTATCACTCAGCAAATAACTCAGAATATAAGTCAGCATACAATTCCAGCTCTGACATGCAGTGTCTCCATGTGGCATGAGCTCCCAGTCAATCTCTCTCACCAGCTCCCCATTTCCTGGTGGCTTTTAACCGGTCTCTCCACACCAATTACTGAAACGAGACACATGTGTTTATCAGCTGCACTTGACCCACTTGCACCGTTTGTCTCCTGCCTCTCTCTCCCGCTGCAGACCTGCTGAACCACGCCCCCTCGCCACAGATTCATTACCTATTTTTGATTTTTTAGATGCTACAAGTCTTTCAACCCTGATCCCAAACACAACTGACAGTACAACAATAACAAGTGCTCCGGCATCTACTCCAACAATAGAAACAAGTAAGTGATCATATAATTTTACATGGCATCATCACCAACAACTAAAACCTTCAGAGATGTGTTTAGCACATACCATGTTTATTTATAGTCAAGTAGTTGCCAGACAATATTAATTACTTCTTATCTCACTATGAATTTAAAGATCCTACAACATACAATTATTACCTCTTTTTGATTTTGTAGATGTTACAAGCCTTTCAACCCTGATCTCAAACACAACTGACAGTACAAAAATAACAAGCGCTCCAGCATCTACTCCAAAAGAACAAACACCAAGTGATTATATAATTTCATTTACATTGCATCATTACCAACAACTTAAACCTTCAGAGATGTTTATCACTTACCATGTTTACATATTGTTTAGTAGTTGCCAGACAATATTAATTACTTCTCACTATGAATTAGATTTTATAGATCATACAACATACAAGGTATTCATTACCTCATTTTGATTTGTAGATGTTACAAGCCTTTCAACCCTGATCTCAAACACAACTGACAGTACAACAATAACAAGCACTCCAGAATCTACTCCAGCAGTAGAAACAAGTAAGTGATCATATAATTTTACATGGCATCATCACCAACAACTAAAACCTTCAGAGATGTTTATCACTTAAAATGTTTATTTATAGTTAAGTAGTTGCCAGACAATATCAATTACTTATCTCACTATGAATTAGATTTTTGATTTTTCGATCATACCACATACAAGATATTCATTACCTCATTTTGATTTGTAGATGTTACAAGCCTTTCAACCCTGATCCCAAACACAACTGACAGTACAACAATAAAAAGTGCTCCAGCATCTACTCCAGCAATAGAAACAACAAGTAAAAGATCATATAATTTACATACCATGTTTACTTATTGTTCAGTATTTGCCAGACAAAATTAATTACTTCCCATGTCTGTTTGAATTAGATTTTTGTTTTTGTAGATCTTACAACATACAAGATATTCATTACCTCATTTTGATTTTGCAGATGTTACAAGACTTTCAACCCTGATCCCAAACACAACTGACAGTACAAATATAACAAGCACTCCAGCATTTACTCCAGCAACAGAAAGAAGTAAATGATCATATAATTTTATACCATGTTTAATTATTGTTCAGTAGTTGCCAGATAATATTAATTATTTCCCATGTCTATTTGAATTTCAGTTTTGATTTTATAGATCCTCTTTCTGATTTTGTAGATGTTACAAGTCTTTTAACCCTGATCCCAAACACAACTGACAGTACAACAATAACAAGTGCTCCAGCATCTACTCCAACAGTAGAAACAAGTAAGTGATCATATAATTTTACATGGCATCATCACCAACAACTAAAACCTTCAGAAATGTGTTTATCACTTACCATGTTTATTTATAGGTAAGTAGTTGCCAGACAATATCAATTACTTCTTATCTCACTATGAATTAGATTTTTGATTTTATAGATCCTACAACATACAAGATATTCATTACCTCATTTTGATTTTGTAGATGTTACAAGTCTTTCAACCCTGATTCCAAACACAACTAACAGTACAACGATAACAAGTGCTCCAGCATCTACCCCAACAGTGGAAACAACAAGTAAGTGATCATATAATTTTATTTACATGGTATGTCTAATCAGAACACCGCCACCTGGCGGAATTATCTCCGGCCACCTCTTCCATGCAGGAAGTTGACAAAGTCAGCTTTCTTGACTACTCCATCTCGCAGAGTGGCCTCTTCGGCGACATTGTCGAGCACTTTGCCCAGCAATTCTCGGCAGTCAAGCAGCAGATGGAGGCGATTAAAACACATCTTGCCTCTGTGATTCCACCGCCACATACAGGCCGCCGAGGTCATGCTCGATGTTTTCTCATCACTGAGGGCATCTACCTGCAGCTACCACACCAACACTGCCACAGCCCAAACCCAGTCGATAGCGTTGAGCTGCATGCAGGAAATTGACAGAGCCCACTCGTCAGGCGAGTGCAAAGAACCCCAAGAAGGTTTCAAAGCATCCCTGAGATGGGTGACCCAGGGATGGCAGCAGCTGCTCTTCCACAGGAGACACTAAGCGTACCGCTCCTTCCCCTGGTGGAGGTCCAGTTGGAGAATCTTTTGTTCCCTTTTTATTTTTGTTCCGCCACTTGCCCAAATGGCAATTTCAAGAAAGAGCAGCTTCCTCATTTGTGCGGAAATTGCAGTCCTCTTGGTAAAGGACACAATAGAGCCTGTCCGAAATGAAGGCATTTTACATTCTAGTTACATTCTGATTCTAGGTCACACTCAAGATCTATTGTGTGCGCACAGAGGCCTGGTGTTTAGACACCTCAGCCGATTGGGGCTTCAGGTCAACTATGAAAAGAGCAAGCTCTCCCCAGTGCAGAACATCTCTTTTCTTGGGATGGAGAATGCACGGCTATACACCGTGACTGTCACGCCGATCTGTCACTGTACATTCAGCCTTTGGATAGACCTTGCATTTCTACAGGCAGGGGATCCCCTAGAACAAGTGTCCAGGCATGTTGTAACAACAGAGGCTTCCACGTCCTGGGGTGCTGTATGCAATGGGCATGCAGCCGTGGGCTCCTGGAAAGGACCTTGATTGCTTTGTCATATCATTTACTTCAAGTTGCTAGTGGTATTGCTGGCCTTGTGAGGTTTCAGCCATTGATCCAGGGCAAGACTGTGTTGGTCCGGACGGACGGACAACAAGGCGACTGAAGTTTCTCACTTCTCAGACAACCTTAACCTTAACTCGGAGCTCATGTGTCTTGCGACAGCTCCTTCATGCCGATTTCCCCTGAGGAAGGACCTCCTTTCTCCGTGACAGGGCACAATCTGCCACCCACGTCCAGACCTCCTGACCGCGCTCACTTCATTGGAGAGGGTCGGGACCTGCAGGCATATTCGGTCAGCGAAATGTGCCTTGAGTTCGGTCCAATATACTCTCGCGTGATTCTGAGACCCCGGCTGGGCTATGTGCCCAAAGTTTCCACTACCCCTTTTAGGGATCAAGTGGTGACCTTGCAAAGGTTGCTTCCATTCCCAGTCCTTCTGCTATACACCACAATAGGCAGCAACAATGTGAACCTTTCCGCCATGACTCATAGCTGCGTCCCACCCAGTGCCCTTCTTCCCAGAAGTGCATAAAGAGCTCGCAAAGTTGTGGAAGGCACCTTTTACTGCCAGGATTCTGAGATCCTGCCCGGGCTATGTTTCCAAAGTTCCCACTACCCCTTTTAAGGATCAAGTGGTGACCTTGCAAGCACTACCTCAAGACGAGGTAGACCCAGCCTTATCATTGTTGTGTCCAGTACGCACCCTGCAGCTCTTTGTTTGCTTTGGGAAACAGAAGGGGAAGACTATTTCCAAACAGAGGTTAGCCTACTGGATTGTGGATGCCACTGCCTTGGCATATCAGGCACAGAGTGAGCCATGCCCTTTTGGAGTATGAGCACACTCCATAAGGGTTTTAGCCAATGGCACCTCTCTAACAGAGATCTGCAAAGTGGCAAGCTGGGTGACGCATAATATCTTTATATGACGTGTAATATTTTACAATCTCTGGGTTGAGCCAGTATCATTCTGTGTGTTGTCAGGTATGAGCAGATAAAATGTGGGCAACTGGCTGGGTGTACTACTTGCACACAGTGCTTTGGGGTGAAAACTTGTATTTTTTTGTCCATGTGAGTTCCCCATGCCAGCAAATCCTGGATGTGTTTTACTCTTCTGCACCCTGAGGCAGTCGAATTTGGCACAGAAATTCGACGCCAGGCCCAATAGTCATGTAGTATGCTCTTTTCAGATCAGCCCGTATACTTGGGCTATGTGCTCCATATGTAGTGATTCCCTGTTGGTAATCGCATATGATGTATTTTCCACGGTACGGTTTCCATGTTGGTAAACCCATTTCTTCTCCTAAGCAGAGCTCCATTTCTACCACCAGTCACTGTGTTTGTAGTAGTTCCTCTTCAGTTAGGACCTACCACAGTGACTTCTTTCCACATGTGGTACTTCCCAGTAGGTAAGTCCATGTGATGTATTCTCCACATATTAAAGGATTAGTTCATTTCAGAATTAAAATTTACTGATAATTTACTCACCCCCATGTCATCCAAGATGTTTGTCTTTCTTTCTTTCTTCAACATTCCAGGATTGTTTCTCCATATAGTGGACTTCAACAGCTACCAATGGTTTGAAAGTCCAAATTGCAGTTTAAATGCAGCTTCAAAGGGCTCTACACAATCCCAACCAAGTAATAAGGGTCTAGTCTAAAGAAACAATCAGTCATTTTCAAAAAGAAATTTAAATTATATACTTTTTTAACCACAAATGCTTGTCTTGCACTATCTCTGCGATGCACTACGCATTACGTAGTCAAGTTGGAAAGGTCAGACATGATGTGAGTAAATTATCAAGAAATTTTAATTCTGAAGTTAACTAATCCTTTAACCTCCCCTCGGGCAAGATGTGTTCTCCGCAGTGTTCTTTTTCCTACTTAGGAAGAAGAGCGCTTCCCCAGTGCTTAAATCTGGTTACACCCGTATGTCCAGGGAAGTGGCGAATGCAAATCACACTCACCAATTCTCAGTGGCCTTTTCTCAAATTATCAGATATGTTTGGGGCTCCCAAGTGCGACCCCTAGTGTCAGTCTCGATACAACTTCTCTTTCCCTCCATCAGGGTACGGAGGTTACAATAGTAACTGAGATGTCCACTAGTTACTTGACTATCTTTAATCATTAACCATTAGGCTTGTACTTGTCAGATCAATAAAAACCTTTGCTTTTCATAGAGTTTACTATCCCTTCAACCCCAAACACAACTAAAAGCACAACAGCAGTGACGAGTGCTCTGACATCTACCTCAACAACAGGAACAAGTAGGTTCTTCTACAGACTTCTTCATATCAGAGAAATGTTTGTGTGTGCTAAATCAGACTCCTGTTAATATTATTTAATTAATTTTTTTGTTTATTTTACCTTATTGTTTATATAAATATTGCTTGTAAATGTGTTTTTAAAATGTTAATTCCCCACAGCGCACAATTTTATGATGTGAAATTAATGTAAACAGTCAGTTATATCTTGGACAGGACAAAACATCTGATATTTTAAAATAGATCTGTGAATTAGTGTGAATGCAACCTATTAGACCTGCTGCAAATCTATGATGTTATCAGTAATAATCAAATCACATTTAAATATTAAAATCAAGTCTAATTCTTTTTTCCTTTACATTAACATGAAACTGTTACTACCGAGAAAAAAGTACTTTTTAGTAGTGTTGATAATGTGTAGTTTGAAAGCCTATAATTTATCTTATGGTGCATGGCACCGTTGTTATCTCTTCTCCTCATCAGTGCCGTTTATTATGCTGAATCTGTAATTGTGTCTCTTCAATAGCATGTTAAAATACATCATTCTGCGTAGAATTCAGACAGGTTGGATGCATTTTGTGGTCCGCACCAACACTCGCATATGATCCTCTCTGTGCTATCATGTCTTTGGAGCAGAGCACACTATGTGCGTGCTGCAGAGGTTTGCATGACACTGACGCAAAAACTAGATATTTGGATATCATTCGGATATCATAATTACACTGTCTGAGTCACTCCCTGGCCCCTATAAAGTGCACTGTGTCATTCACCATAAATAATATAGTAAATGTCTGAGCAAGAGACCGATTTCAGCCACTGCTTTAGCACCTTTTATAGTGTATCGAGCACACCATAGCTTTTACAACCTTAAGACAAACATATTCATACAAACAGCCAAAAAACTTCCATTTTAATTTCAGGGGGACTTTAAAAAAAAGTATATTGTTTCAAATGTTTACTTTATGTTTGTGATTCTAAAATTCATATATAGAATGTACAAATAAAACATATGCAATGGAAAAATAAACCCTCTATTCTTAGGTCAATCTACCACAACAAAACCACCACCATCAACCGTACTAACAACAAAAGCACCAACAGCTCCACCATCACCACCAACAACAAAACCAGTTACAGTAATACCAACAAAACCATTAACAACAGAGCCACCAACAGCAAGACCGGTAACAACAACACCAAAGTCTGGTAAGTAACGTTTCCAGTATTTTTATTGTAAACTCTAGAAGAGAAGCATCTAAAAGAAATCTAAAGACAAAGAAGTTTACCCCATAACGAATGTTATAAACCTATATAATGCCAGATTTCTGAAATGAAAATTGGGTGCTGGTGGTTGGTTGGTGCACAGATTTTTTTATTTGAATATTGATTTATTTGATATCAATTTTCACACTTAGTTGTCTGTGAATCTTAACATAGTTTAGGTAAATCTGGTAGTCACAGGAAATATAATGTCACGTTCGACTAAATGTTGAAGTTTTGCCTTTTAGCAACATAAAAAAGCAACACATAAGTCACATTCTCTAACAGAGATCTAAGTGTGTTAAAAACCAGAAGATTACTTTAACGACTGGACTGAAATTTTTAATAATAGTATGATAAAAGTTTAATAATAGTATGACTTGTTTGCAAGTCCCAGTTATAACTTATGGGTTTATGGTCTTTTCATGCTTATAAAATCAGCTTGTTTCAATATTTTGTTATTGCTTTTTCTTTTCATTTTACTCCAGTAAATCGTCAGATATCACTGTCAATAGACGAGACATTTGATGCAAGCCTGCAAAACCAGAACAGTGACAAATTCAAGAAATACAAATCAGATATTGAGAAGGCAGTAAGTGTTAAATACATATTGTACTTCATGCAGTTTTAATTAAATATAATCAATGTTTTTGTGTTAGAGTATTAATTCAGCCATATAGTAAGGCTATCATTTATTTTTTATCAACACTGTAAATAAGTAGATTAATGTAAAAAAGGTGCTTGAAATTTTAACATTAAAACTATATGAACTTCATTGTAATAACACAATATTAAAAGCAATTAATAAAAAAATAAAAAAAATTCTGACAAGGCTTTGTCTCATGTAGATCCATAGCAGCTACAAGGATGTAAAAGGTTTCATTTCTGCTACTGTCACTGGTTTTAGGTATGATATTTTTCTTCCCTAAGATTTTTTGCTTTGGCATGGTCATTATATTTTTGTTAATTGAAATGCATCATATGTTTTTTTGTGTTTGAGCAGGCCTGGAAGTGTGATCGTAGACTTCTTTATTACGTCAGCTGAGGTGGTACAGATTTCTGGGGAGATAAACCAAGCAATTTACACCAACATGAAAGAGTTTAATTTCAAAGTTGATCTGACTTCAATCGCTGAAACTGGTAAGATTTTGGATTCTTTAGAACAAATATGCAAAATTATGTCAGATATGTAAAAGACATGTTGTTCAATAGCCATTATATTTCAAAATAAATATGCAAACGCATAGCAGTGTATGTAGTGTATGCTTCTTGGAGCTGTAACATGTCCATATCTGGCCATATGTTCCAGTGAATAAAGACCTGAGACCAAGAGACAATGTTTTCCCTGAACAAGATATAAAACTCTCCTGCCCTGCCACCAGCCCTCTTGGAAATGTAGATTGGAAATTTCAAGGAAAAAACATACAGCCAAGCAATCATTATGAGTTCTCATCAGATCATCTCTCCCTCACAGTCAAGAGTGTTACCATCAGTGATAATGGTGAGTCTTTGGACCCATGTCAGATCAAAGCTGCAGATTAAAAAAAATATATTTCTTTCAGATGAATACAATCGGAGATATATCAATAATCACCCTGATGCTCCTAAGCTTTGTAATGGCAGTGCATAGAAACCACCTGTTTGAAACTGAAAAAAGTGCATTCATCCATCATAAACATATTCCACACTGCTCCTGGGAGTTAATAAAGACCTTCTGAAGAGAAGCGATGCGTTTGTGTAAGAAAAATATCCATATTTAACACATTATAAAGTAAAATAACTAGCTTCCACCAGACCACCTTCTGTCTGACGACGCGTCAGTTACGCTTGTTTCGAAAGTTGAATACGGAAGGCGGTGGACGAAGCGTTTTGAACTGTGAGTATGAAAGTGTAACACCTCTAAGTTGAATACGGAACGTGGTCTGACGGTAGCTTATTTTACTTTATAACGTGTTAAATATGACATAACCCCATAATGTACATAACTGATTAGAAAACCCTAGAAAAACTAAGAAGAGGCAGAGTTATTTCAACGAAAATTCATCAAATGTGAAGTGTCATTCTGGGAATTGTGGTTTTCCACTGTAAATTATACAATGACTTGTTAATTTTCACTTCCAAAAACTGAAAATTTAACAGTATTTTACTGTAAAATTACATTAAATGTATGGTTAGATCTATTACAGTTACTTTTTTGGTTTAACTTTTTGTAAACCAATTAACAGTCTTTTACCATTAAAATCACAATATTTTTTTTACAGTGTGTGCTATGCAGGTGTCACTCATTTACACTCATTCTTCTGGCCTCGCTCTGTTCTCATAGCTCGCATCCTAACAGCTTTTGTCCTCACTCTGCTTGCCACAATTCAAATATTTTTTAATTACAATAGTTCATTTTTAATTATTTGTTCATCTTAATAAAAAAAAAAAAAAAATCTGTGTACTGTTAAGAAATAACTGTTTTAACTATTTTCATGTCTTTGAAACTGAAATTAAACCTATGTCTGTTTTTGTAGGTCGATATGAATGTTTGTACAATACAGCCACAGGGCCACGTATTACTTGGGACAGGATTGACTACATTAAGCCATATCCCAATATGCAAGTACCTACTAATAAGATATACAAATGTGAAAATCAGCAGATTGATGTCATCTGCTGTGTGCATTCTGATTACAACATACAGTGGGTGCAGGACAAAAAAATGCTGAGCAGCAGTAAGTATTTAACAAAAAATTTAAACAGTCATTTTGTAATTCTACAAATTCAGTCTTAAAACAGCAATGGGACAATTTTATTTATTTTATTTAAACATTTTTATTGAAGTATGTAAGTAGCCACATCTGTGATGTCTTTCATCTGCATCTTGTATTTCCAGAAGCTGATTCACTGAATTGTATTACACAACCGTTTACTATCTCGAGTGAAAGTTCATGTGGAAAAAAAAGCATATTCACTTGCAAACTGGACAATAAAGATCTAATTGGATTCTCATATAGCTCAAAAGCTGTGGAACTTGTTGTTTCAAACCTTCTACCCCCAAACAGCCGTAAGTTGAAATTCTGTTTTCACCAATTCTGGGCCGTCACTTAAATTCACAAGAGTGCCATAAATGTGGTGCCATAGTGGTGTACCATAGTGGTGCTTTCATTCCCCCATGACGACTGTGGACCAACGTTATCATATAAACTCATATAAATATTGGCCTAGTTTCACAGACAGGGCTTAGCCTAAGCCAGGATTAAGCCTTAGTTCAATTAGGATATTTAAGTAGCTTTTATAAACGTTCACTAGAAAAAAACATTACTTGTGTGCATCTTGAGACAAAACAGTGGAACTGACATATTTTACAAGTTGATTTCAGTTAAAACAGCTCAAACATGCATTTTAGTCTGGGACTAGTTTTAGCCTTGTCTGTGAAACCGAGGGATAATGTTTTACTTTTTAAAATCAGTTAGTACTAAATACATAATTTTCTGCCTCTTTTCATAGCGGTCACATGCTTTGATGAAGTGTATGGTTTTGGACAATTTGGTGATCGTACAGTGGGAGACTGTGAGAAAAATAAAGTTGGCTACCTAGAAGGAGTGTGTCAGTCTAATGGCTTATGGGAAACTGTAAACAACAACTGTGTTCTTCGTATCATTGAAGTACTGCAAGAGGAATCAAAGGTTTGCTTTTCAGTTTTACTGCCTGCCCTGTTGATTATAATACACAAGAAGTCTATCACCCATGCATCACAATAATAGTTATTTGGTGTAAAAATTTAGAAAAACACATAGCTTCATTGAAAAACAATGTTGTAATTTTTTTTCTCACTTAGAAATGGCTAGTAAATTTTACAAATAACTACAAAGAATTGGCAATTGACATATTGCATTAAATGTGAAATTCTGAAGTAGAAAGACAAATAGTATTTTCTTGTAAAACTTGAATAATCATTGTTTTATTAACAACTTTGAAAAAGCCGAACTTTTTTTAAAAGGGTTTATTCACCTAAAAACCTGAAAATTATGTTATTAATTACTCAATCTCATGTCGTTCCAAACCCATAAGACTTTCATTCATCTTTGGAACACAAATTAAGATCTTTTTAATGAAATCTGAGAGTTCTCTGTGCCTCCATTGACAGCCTACGCAACTTCCATTTTCAAGCCCTAGAAAGGTTGTAAAGACATCATTAAATATATCCATGTGACTCCAGTGGTTTAACCTCCATTTTTGTATCCATTTTTGTAAATACTTGTATGTTGAGTAGATCTGAAAGGCTGATGTTTGTGATATTTTTTTCTTAATGACACAAGTATTGGTCAATCCGGGAATTCAGACTCCAATTGCACAATACAACCCCCCCCCACCCTTTTTTTTTTTAAACCTTTTTCTGTTTTCTTTTTCAAAAGGTTGTAGATCCTGAAACTTTAACAGATTTTGTGATTAAAGTGAACAATGCCACCACAGTCAATAAAGGAGACATAGTTCAATCTCAAGTTACAGTTTCTACAATTGTGGAAATACTAAACAATATTGCAGATGTCTCTCAAAATGTTACGCTGGATGAAGTTGTGGTAACGGTAAGCTAAAATTTATTGCTGTTATAGTTTGATGACTGTACTGCAGTAGTATTATTTAGGCCACACTTTAGTTGATATGAACTTTTACAGTTGAAGTGTCTATGAATCTATGTGCATTTTTATTATTATTATTTAATTCAGGTGTCTTTTTTTAAGAAGAGAAACTGATAAAGCTAAAAACGAGCCTGTAATATGTATTTTAGGCCATCTAAATGTGATGCCTTTTAACAATTTCCAATCTTACAACATTTATCTTACAGAATTTCCTCAATATAGTGGATGTCATTTCATCAGAGACAACAAAACCTGTATGGGTAGAGTTAAATTCAAATGGCGCAAGCCAAGGCAACAGCTCTCAACTCCTAAGTGCCATTGAAAATGTTATAAAAGCGACATCAGACAGCAATTTCAACATAACAAGTCCATCCAACTCATTCCTGTTCAAAAAAGTAACAACATCTGAAAACTTTAGAGATGTATTGAGGCTCAACTCAACAGCTGAAATATTCATCCCAAATATTACATCCACTCATAAAAATGTTACAATCACAACAGTGGCCTTCTCTTCCTTGGGCAATGTTATGCCTGCAAGAAATCGTACAGATAACCTAAATAAGACTGAAAATGTCATCAACGGACTAATTGTTGTAATAAATACAAGCATATCTATCAACAACATAGAGCTGAGCTTTGAAAAACACAGTAATTCAGTAACTCAAAACAATAATTCAGTAAACTTAGGGAACCCTCAGTGCGTTTTCTGGGAATTTAACCTTTTTAATCACACTGGAGGATGGGACTCAACAGGATGTGAGGTCATACGGGTAAACGACACAGTCACTTGTCACTGTAATCACACCACTTCATTTTCAATATTGATGTCCCCTTTTGTTCCTGAAGATCTTGCCTTGTCTGTCATTACGTACGTTGGTGTTGCTGTTTCGATAGCCAGCTTGGTTGTGTGCCTGATCATCGAAATGATCATCTGGAAGGACGTATCCAGAAATTCTACATCACATGTTCGGCATGTATCCTTAGTCAATATTGCTCTTTCTCTCCTGATCGCTGACATATGCTTCATTATCGGGGCTGCTGTCGCAAACCCTGGAGAGGACTA
This sequence comes from Chanodichthys erythropterus, assembly GCF_024489055.1. Lineage (NCBI taxonomy): Eukaryota > Metazoa > Chordata > Actinopteri > Cypriniformes > Xenocyprididae > Chanodichthys > Chanodichthys erythropterus. The sequence continues at coordinate 17,200,744 of NC_090229.1, forward strand.
TACTAGCTCGTGTAGCGCTGTAGTGTTTTTCACCCACTTCTTCTACCTGGCCCTTTTCTTCTGGATGATGGCCTCAGCCCTTCTGCTCCTCTACCGCACCACTGTGGTCTTCTCTCAGCTTTCCAAATCGGTAATGATGGCGGTTGCCTTCATCGTGGGCTATGGCACACCTGTCCTCATATCCGTTATTACCGTCGCCTCCACTGCCGGAAGTAAAAAATACGTCACTCAGAATGGAACATGCTGGCTGAATTGGGACGATTCCAAGGCCCTTCTGGCTTTTGTCCTACCAGCTCTGGTCACTGTGGTTGTCAATATTATTGTTGTGATAATAGTTATAATGAAAATGCTCAGGAGGGGAGTGGGAGAGAGCAACAGAGATGAAAGGAAAGTCTCGGTGGTCATTCTCAGATGTGTGGTCATTTTGACGCCCCTCTTCGGCATCACATGGGGTCTCGGCTTGGGCATTATGATAGAGCCTAAAGCTTTGGCCCTCCACTACTTGTTTACAATCTTCAACTCCTTGCAGGTATAAATGTTCACTTACATTTTCAATATTGATTAATTTAAAGAAATATTCTTGGTTCAGTAGTGAAGCTCAATTATCTACCTATAGTGTTGATTATCACAAAAATTAATTTCAAGCTCACTGCGAGGCATGTGAATCCGTAAACATTAAAATACTCACCGTTTCAAGATGTAAACAATATAAGTGTTAACGGTTTTGTTGACTTATTTAATTCTGTAAACAGTCATGTGAAAAAAGAAAGGACACCTTTTTAAATTCTATGGTTTTAAGTATCAGGACATAAAAAAAAATAATCTGGTCATCTTAAAATTAAGTAAAAACAACCTCAGATCAACAACAACACATGGCATATTACTCTGATTAATTATTTATTCAGCAAAAATAGAGAAGCCATTTGTACACCTTATTGCTTGTAGAACAACCTTTAGCAATAACTTGAAGTAATAATTTTCTGTATGACTTCATCAGTCTCACATTGTTCTGGAGGAATTTTTGCCCATTGTTCTTTACAACATTGCTTTGGTTCATTGAGGTTTGCAGGCATTTGTTAATGCACAGCTCTCTTAAGGTCCCGCCACAGAATTTCAATCGGGTTGAGGTCTGGACATTGACTGGGCCATTGCAACACCTCAATTCTTTTCTTTTTCAGCCATTCAGGTGTAGATTTGCTGGTGTTTTTGGGATCATTGTCCTGTTGTATGACCCAGTATCAGTATCATTTTCCGTTCAATGTTGCGCTTGATGAATGAATTACCCAAAACATATCTTTCAATGCAAAGAGAAACGCACAGACTGCAAATAAATTACCAACCAAACAAAAGCACGTTCTTTCCAAGAGCGTAGTCACAATCGATTGCACTGCCGTCTCATTAACACGCACCTGAATGCTCCAGACCAGCAATGATCAATTAATCAAGGACATTTGATTAGCAGTGCCTGACTGCTACTTACTCTTTTAATTCCTGTGGAAGCAGTAATGGTGTACTTACAGTAGTTTATCACCCATTGCTTCTCCATTTTGGCCTTGTTTTTGTTAAAGGTGCCCTAGAACTTTTTAAAAAAAAAGATGTAATATAAGTCTAAGGTGTCCCCTGAATGTGTCTGTGAAATTTCAGCTCAAAATACCCCATAGATTTTTCTTAATTCATTTTTTTAACTGCCTATTTTGGGGCATCATTATAAATGAGCTGATTCAGGGCTACTGGCCCTTTAATTCTCGTGCTCCACGCCCACGGAGCTCGCGCTTGCCTTGAACAGTGCATAAACAAAGTTTACACAGCTAATATAACCCTCAAATGGATCTTTACAAAGTGTTCGTCATGCATGCGGCATGCATGCGTCGGTTATATTGTTTACATTTGATTCTGAATGAATTTGAGGCTGTGCTCCGTGGCTAACGGCTAATACACTGTTGGAGAAATTTATAAAGAATGAAATTGTGTTTATGCATTATACAGACTGCAAGTGTTTAATAATGAAAATAATGACGGCTCTTGTCTCCGTGAATACAGTAAGAAACGATGGTAACTTAAACCACATTTAACAGTACATTAGCAACATGCTAACGAATAATTTAGAAAGACATTTTACAAATATCACTAAAAATATCATGTTATGTCCTTTCTTTTTCACACATATATTTATTTAACTTAGTTTTCTTATGAAACGTTGACACATGCCAGTCAATTAGTCAATTAAACCTCGCCTCTTTTTACAATCGACTGCAAGCTCCATCCAATCAACAACCGATGGATTGAACCAAGTCCCCACCCTATATTTTTTTCCCATAATTCATTACACTCAGATGTCACAATACAGAAGAAAAGATCTGTCACTACTTCCATTTCATTGCAACTTTAATGAATTCAACATTATGCTTTTGATTAGCTTTACTTGTACTGAACCTTGAATATTCCTTCAAAGATTCATTCATTTCACATTATTACAGATTATCCGAAATAAACAATGACAACTAACTCGTATGGCCTGTTCATTAATTTTAGGGCTTCTTAATATTGGTCCTTGGAACACTGATGGAAAAGAGGGTAAGAGCTGAGTTTCTTGCTTCATGAGCTGTGCTTGACATCGCAAGTTCTAGGTATTTGTTGTCTGAGACACTTATTTATTCCCATCAGGTTCGGCAGACACTTAAAACAAGACTGAGAATCACTAGATTGACTGGATCCCGTGCCACATACGTAAACACATTTTCCTCATTTGTTTCCTTCAAGTTTTTCATGCTAAAACATTTATGAAAACACAGTGCCATCTTTCCTATCGCAGAGTTCTGGAGCCCAATCCTACAGTTCTTCCAACAGAACGACTCTTACAGATGTTTTCAACACCCTTTTGAGAAGAGGGAGGAGTAAGTTGAATGTCAATGCACTGCATATTGATTTCTGGAGCATATTGTCTGAACTTTTAATGCAACGATTTTATTTTTTACAGATGCTAGGGCAAATATCAGCTCATCCTACAACTCTAGATCACCAGAAGGTGTTTTGAATGCTTAGCTGGACAGCATTTCCTAGAATGCTTCTCTAATATAGTCTACAACTTTTTACTGAGAGTGTTTAATTTCTGTCTGGACTTCAAGTACAATGCCTTCCAGAATGCTACAACTGGAATATTCAGTACTTTGCTGTTTTCTGTTGGTCAACCAGATTGGCCAAATTAGATTAAAAACATCTATTGATACCAAATTAGCATTTTTTCCTGTACACTCTGTTTAATGAGAACAGAAATTAAATTCTGGTTTCTGTGTGAACAACACTTTACTTTGTCCTTCTCGATTAAATCCATAAATGAAAAATACTTGTTTCAAATGTCATTATTAGGGGTGCTTGCCAAGACGAGCATCCTGATTATTTTGAAATTATTTTAATTTTTTTCCCCAAGGAACTCACAGCATGAAATTTCTCTATAATCCCAATTTTTGAGTTTAAAGTGAACAATGACATCGTAAAGTTCACATTTCTGCAATAATGCAACAGTAATTTCAAACAAAATGCATTTATATATTTATATTTTTATTTTAGGTGCAAATTTTATACAAATCTTTCAATAAATAAATATCATACAAATACATTACAACAGTTTAGGTATTATTTAGCAATATCATATGTTTATAATTGTGCAATAAATACCATGTGCACTTGCACAATACATTCTTTACTGAGACAGCATATGACATTTGCTTACAGATAAACAGAAATTCATCTGATTGATAGTTGTACATGCAGTTTTTTTCTTTTGACCATTTTAAATAAAAGTACATGATAAGCAATGCTCATGTTCACGCTTTACAGTGCCCATGTTATAGTATAATTACAAGTATCGTGCAGCACTAAGAAACATGTGACTGTTGAACAACCTGCATTTTCCAAATGTGATTGCTATTGTAATTTATTACATTAACGTGTCATTCGCGACTCGCGAGTGTTTATTTTGCCATTCTCGCTCTGTCCTGTAGAGGGCGTTGTGCATCTACGCCATAGAGTCTGACTAGATGTTTCGTCCCTCTTCCTTTCTTTCTCCTAAATTTAGGAGCATTAATTATATCTAGCTAAATATATTAAACAGAGTTTTCAGAGCCATAGTTCTTGTAGGGTGGTGACGACTTCCGACACCTGTGAGGTACAAGAAAATATTATTTAATCATACATACAGTGAATGCTTCTATAATTTTTGATTTTAGTGAGCCTTCGTAATAAAAGCATTTGTTACTTGTATAATAAAAGACTAAAATGCTGTATTTTACCTTTTCTGTAAGCAGAAGTACATCAGTCCGATGATGGACCCCAGTAGTAAAACTACACCACAGCTAATTCCAATGAGTTCTTCAGGACGCGAAAATTTTTGGGAGTCCAAAAGTAAGTGTTCACAGCGCATACCACTGTACATCTGGCTGCACCTAAAGACAGTGGAAATTATGTTTGTCAAGGAGGTCTCGGGATAGGCCTATAGGAATCTATCATTTTGAACAGTAGCTATTAATAGAATTGTCTGTATACTTAAAAAAAAAAAAAAAGGCACTGAAACCATTTTCACTGAGAAATTGCTGGTCACAAAAATTAAAAAGAAATAGTAGTTAACACTGAAATATTTTCTTGCAAAACATTCTCCAATAATCTGATTTGTTTAGGCTACATCTTCATCTACATCTTTTTTTTTTTTTTTGCAGAGTAAGCTGTTGATTCCTAGTAAAACATTTGGGTGGGACATATCCAAAGAAACATCCCATTTTGTAAATATCTACAAGGCTTTATTTACATCACAGCCACAACCCAAGATTTGCAACTTTCTAATCAAACAAACATAAACCAGAAAATCAAGGGTTCATTGGGTTCAAACTGATGTGGTCTTTAATTTTATAGGTGAATTGTTTTTAGTGGCTGGTCTCACCTGCAGATGGGGGTGTCCAGTTCAGAGGAGTAGGAACACACACCATTGAAACAGAATCCTTCATGTTCTGGACCGCAGGGCCTTTGAATAGCCAAAACCCGTGGTTGCTCTTCACTACCTACTGATAGACACACACACACACACCCAGACCGTTTTACTGGATAAGCATGAAGGATTGTGAGTTTAACAGATTGGTATTCAGACTTGTGTCCACATGCCAAAGAACCTGCATTCTTAGCACAATGAATGTTTAAAATGACGTTTGCTCATTTCATACACTGCAAAGTTCTGATAACAAATTAAATAACAGTCTTTTGAACAATTTAGCACCTGAAATATTAAAAAAAGACTACAAGGAATAAATATACAAAACAGGTCTTTTAATAATATTTCACTCACAATATTACTGTTTTTACTTGGGACAACTTTCAAAACCTATATATATATACATATATATTGTTTTTGAAAGTTGAAAATCTTTTTTAGGGGTACTTACCATCAAGTGTTGTGTTGTATTGGAGCACATCATCTAAGTTCTCATTAGTATCTCCAAATCCAGAGAAGAGGACTAACACCATCAATCCAAGTACTGATGGAGTTTTAAGAATACATTAAAGACAATAAAGGTGATATATATATATATATATATATAGTTACTTCAAAGTAGAAAATACATTTGTTTGAAGCTCCTCGTGCTATGAAAAGTATATTAGGACTCACCCTGATAATGAAAACCCCTTTTATCAACCTGTGTCATGCTGTGGCCACAAGTACAGATTCGATTTGACTGGAGATTCTGGGTCTGATCGGCTTTCGTCAAACTTCTGCTGCTTTCTGGATGAAAGTGTTTTTTCCTCACAATTTATAGCATCCTTATCCTTTTGTGCGTCACAGTCTTTTACCCATACCTGTATAATGTGCCGCATCATTTCCTGGTCCACAGGCCAGCAGCATGCACAGACGTGTTTTTGCCCCCATGTTTTTTTTTTTCCCCCTTTTCTTTCAGTGACCAAAGTATTTGCCAGCAGCTGCAAAAACAGATTCTTGACATAGCTGCTTATTGGCACAAAATATGTCAAATAAAAGTCTAATAACAGATATAACAGAACATAATTGCCAAGACCCTTGGAACATTGAAAAAAAACTGACTGAAAATCAGTCATTTATTATTTTAAAGCATTTATGTGGGAGGACACAATTTAGTAATGATAAAACAAATATTTTAGTTATTTTGGAAGATCCATTTCAAGAGTAACTTCCATCTCACCAGCAAATTGGATGTTGAATATTAAATAGGCCATGATTCTAAATTCTATGACGTTCTATGATAGCTATCCCCCCCCCCCCCCAAAAAAAAATCATCTATAATCAGATGAGGATTTGATATGACCTCTGTCATTGATACCATTCAGTACATTATCCATCGCAATGTTTTCCAAAAAAAAAAAAAATGTTCACCCTAATGTTCATCTTTTGGGTTACACTTTAAAGGGATAGTTCACCCAAAAATGAAAATTCTATCATAATTTACTCACCCTTATGTTGATCCAAAGGTTCTTTCTTCTGCGGAACACAGAAGAAAATATTTTGAAGGATGTTGGTAACCAAATTGTTTTTGTCATTGGCTTCGATTGTGTGGACAAAAAGAAAAAAAAAACTTCTTTATGTTTTATGTACAACCCTGTAATTGTTAAAATTTCAAAGGATCAGCATTCTCCCCTAAAAGTGAATGGGCAGACTAAACCATAAGTCATAGAGACTTGACACTTGGAGCTACAGCAGTGAAAAGTGTGAAATCGCTCATAACCCCTAAATTGTTAGCCGTAGGCTTAAGTGTCTTATATTTTTGCAATCTTTGGCTTGCATGCGGATTCGATCGTTGCCCTAGTGAAAATTTCAGGTATTTTAAATTAAAAAAAAAAATTAAAAAAAAACTTTTTTTGCGAACTAGTTCTAGGTTTTTATCCAATTGGAACCAAAATTAGTGCAGTCTGATTGTCAATAATTATTATTATTAAAAAAAAAAAAAAAAAGAGCCACTTTTACTAAAATGGATATAACTCGTGAATGGACTGATATATTTTCACCAAACTCGGCACACATTTGTAAGAGCTCATTCTGTGGTTGCATGAAAAAGGATGCAGCTACTGGTCATTTGGTGGCGCTATAGCATGGAAAAAACTGCTATAACTATGGAACCGCAAGTCTGATTGACTTGAAAATTGGCATGCAGTGTCTTTGTACAAGGTGCCAAGACTGCCTTTGAGGACATTTGCATATCTTGAAAAACATGGCCGATGACAAAATAAGTTTGAGCAGCTATCAGACAAGACATAACGGAGGCTAATTGGAATAAAACTTACTAGGCCTGTTTGACTCATGGCCATAGAGGCCTGTGAGACATTTGAAAGAAATCAGACACCAGAGGCCACCATCAGATTTTATATCATGCAATTTTTCGCACACACCCACGATGTTCATACCACATGCTAGAACTCCTCATTGAGCAACTTCACCTTTAGGACCGCCACTGTCCATCAAATCGTTCATTATATATTGGACATTATTTCAAAAACCAACTTTGGTGAACTAATCCTAAATTTTTGACTCAACCTCAATAAAAACACTATGTCACAATTTTCAGGACTCTATTGGTCAATAATTATCAAAAAAAAGTTGAACTTTGGCCTTTGGATAGCTATAGTGGGGTTATTTAGAAAATATACATTGCCAAATCTACCCGAAAGCCTATCATTCCTAAACGAAAACTCAGAACTTCGTATCATTTGGTGAGCACATGCGGCATATGATTAAGAAACATGCAAACTTTTCTGCAGATCGGCCCATAAGTGGGACTTTTAAAGGTGCTAAAGAGGATGTTTTGTTTTATACATTTTTGCAATATTACTTGAAACTGTCTTTACTATCTGATAAAAGACTATTTATTAGGTGCACTGAAAGGAATAATATTAATATACATCATCTGTGCACAAGTTAGGGCCTTAAAAACATCAGCCAATTGTTTACGTGATCATCGCATAAACGATTGGCCCTCTGGCTTGTCAATCACTGCCGTGACGTTCCTTGTGAGAGACGAGCGCATCTGCGCGCTCCAGTAACTTTCCACACTCCACAGGCGCCACATGCAATGTTTTTGTCAGGAGACAGGAGTAACAACTGCAGATTATGAGTTACCTGCGGTGAGTCCGACATAATGAATCCACTAACACGACACAGTGAATGCCGGTGGTAAACACTCGTGTTCCAATACGAGTGTTTACGAGTTTTTGGGAGGCGTTCCGTCGAAGGAGAGGGGTTGTTCTTACGCATGCGCTCATTTCAAAAACTCAGTAACAGTCTTTGGATTCTCAGTCGACGAAAAAATCCTCTTTATCACCTTTAACTGTTAAAAAGGTATAAAAAAGCTGTATTTTCATGGCAAATCCCATGAAATGGCTGAAAATGTCCCTCTTCCTGGCTGATTTGTGTAGAAGTTCAAGTAGTAAACTGCCTGTATTGGCTGTAAATCATGCTAGCATATATATATATATATATATATGTGTGTGTGTGTGTGTGTGTGTGTATGTTTAAAACAACATGAGTGTGAGTAAATTATGACAGAATTGTCATTTTTGGGTCAATTATCCCTAAACTTTCCAGGATACATAAACAGATTCAGTAACACTCTTTTGATGACCCACTTTAGACATTCTACTAACTACAAGCAACTTTGCAACTACATGTCAACTAACTCTCATTAGAGTATTAGTAGACTGTCTGCTTAATATCTGCTAACTCTTTATTTTGATGGTCCCCAACAGTCATTCTACTGACTATAAGTAACTTTGCAACCTCATGTCATGTTATTCTAGTAACATTAACACCTAACCCTACAGTCTATTACAGTCTAATATACTCTGAGGGTTAAGTGACATGTAATTAAAAAGTTACTTATAGTTAGACTGTCTAAGGTGGACCATGGAAACCATAGTTTCCTTAAGGAATACAGTTTCATACACACCTTCTCCTTGTACACAACCAATATTTTGAGCAGTTATTTAATTGCAAAAAGAATCAAATGTATTTTATAGTCATAGATAGATATAAGATTTCTGAAGTCATATTTTTAGCAACACAAAAGCCCACATAACACAAAATGAAAATTCTGTCATCATTTATTCCCCCTTATGTTAGTCAGTTGATTTCTTTCATTCATTCATTCAAAAAAAAAAAAAAAGTAAATAAAAAGCACTATAAAAGAAGGCAATTTCCCATATCTCAGAAATCTCACTCACATTCTCAATTATACACGTTAAGACATGTCACGTTTGACGTCAATGATGCCAAGCGTCATGGTTTTTGCGTGCCATTCCTGAATTTTGACTTAAATTTCTGGTCTGATCCTTATACAAAGTTATTATACTGTTTAACAGAAGTTTTAGAAGAAGCACATAGGTGGCACAAATTACTTTGACAATACTTTCAATTCATTTTTACGTTTCACAGCCTTTTTCTAGGGCAAAATATACACCCACCATATGAAATGTCATAGGGAAGCATCAGATATATTTAATTCAATGTTTGTTTGATTTTGTTTTTTTATTGGCAGTTAGGATGTAAAGGACCCAAAATGCAACAAAAATGATAATGAAAATGTTTGGTAACAAAAATCACACTAATAAATAAAAAATATAAATATTATCAAATATTTTATGGCGATAAAAATGATAAATACGAGCTATATATACAAAAACTAGTTTAACAAAAAACACATTTGTGCATAGTAAACAATATGTATACATAATGACATAAATAGGTAGATGAATAAATAAATATTAAATACAGCAGCATCCTTGTCTTATTTTTTGCTTTTTTTTTTTTTTTTTGTGAATTCAAGTGACATTGATTGTTAAAATAATTTCCTGAGAAAATGTGTTAATGTCCCTTAATACCTCCCCGTCTCCATAACTGTCAACAGATTTATCTGCCGGATATCTGAGAACAATCCATTCCAGGCCACCTGTTGAGCAGCTTATCAAGTGCTACCGAAACTCTCCTGTCAGGATGATGTAAGTAAAAGACTTCCGTCTTCAGTGATGCATTGTCAGGGAGGTAATATTACACTTGCACAAAACAACCCATTTTTCTCGCCTTTTTCTCAACAAAATAATAACACTGTAGCAAAGGCAACAGCTTCTTAGAATCAGTGAGGAGGCATCTCTCTAATCATACCAGAGGTAAGAAAAGAATTAGGGTGCAGTTACTGTCATAGACATGCATGGCTGCCAAGCCAGCTAGAAGAGCCTGTTGCAGCTTGCTGATGGGCAGGGAAGGAAGCTGTAGGTAAAGCTTGCAGGGGCTTGCGTTTATAATCAAGATACGGCCAAATAGTGCCAATTAAAATATCCAGACTGTGAAGTGCTTACATCTTGTCCACCTATAATGGCAGGTTTTGTGTTTGTTCAGTATGTTGGGGCATTTTTGGCAGCAGTGACTGTGTTTTTCATCACCATGGCTATGGTCATTGGGCCAACTCCTCCAGGCACAGGAGTGATGAATCCAGCCTTCTCCTTCACAGCTGATTAGAGAGACAAAAACAAACCATGTCTTAAATAACACTGAGAACTCTGCCCAAGCCAAGTATTTCTTTTATACTTCTACGAGAAAATAAATTATAAATCGCGTTGCTAAGTGGATACTGTAGCCAAGGAAGACACAATGAGCTCAAAACAGAGCCTAGAGAGACTGAGAATTTATGTAGATACATTGACTGACGTTCATTGAGAATTATATATATTTTAAAAGAATAAATCACTCAAAAATAATCAAAATTCTGTCATTTCAAACCCTTTCTCTCTTATTCACTGAAAATCTTGACATAAGTCCAATTTATGAACAAATCTTTTTAAAGCAGATCTTTTCAATAAATCATCTGACTCACTGTTCACAAAATTTTAATGATTCAGTTGTCAAGTTTAAATCACCCATTTCCTTCACTTCAGGTGAAGACAGGTTTTTTTTTTTTTTTTTTTACTATTTCACATAAGCATGATGATTAGTTAATTCTGAACACAGCCACTTACACAATTATATAAGGGTGTGCATATTTATTCAGATTATGTTAGGTTATTTTAAGTTTTATTTTGATCTTTTTTTCTCTGAAATGTCACTTATGTTCAGTGGCATTGCATAGACTGTCATTTTTACATTATCGTGAACTTTTTTTTTTTTTTTTTACAATGTTCTCTGAGGTCCATTTATAATGTTATCAAGATTTTGTACATCATCACTTAGAAGTAATAAGCTATTTTATGATAGTGTCTTAGTGATGTGATCTGACTAGAACTTTGTTAAAAAAAAGTTTGTCCAGACTTTCTTAACGTTAGGATCACAAGGATGACAATGCAAAGACTGTTTTTCCACATTCAAATCATTTTCTAATCCTCAGAGGCATCTCTGTGGTTTTGTTGCTGGAGTAATCCTGTGTTTGCGTCTGTCTTGTATTTACTACTACATGGCATGTGCAAATCAGTGGGCGGGGCTAAAGAGGCAATGATGTAGAAGTAGGCAAGTAGGCATTGATCTTCTTCTGCAGAGGTGGTCTTTCATCAAACAATGATGTAATAATGTGAAAAAATCCGAAACAAGTCATTTTCTGTTCAAAGTTCAATTAACTTTGAACTAACAGGAAAGTTTTGAGTTCCCCTTTAAAAGGTGCAAAAGTTCCGGTATGATTTATTTTTCATTTTTTACACAAAAAACAAAACAAGACAGCTGTCTTAACAGGGGTGTGTAGACTTTTTATACACACTGAAACCGAAATAAAATAATTTGAAGTAATAAAATGATTACAGCATAAATAAATTAAATTATAAATTAATTATAAATTAAAGATAAAAAGAAATATTACATTAAAACAAAAGCACAAAAGTACATAAAATTACTAAAATATTAATGCTATAATAGTAAATAGTAAATACTAAAAAAAAAAAAAAAAAATGAACCACATTCTAAAGCAGTCATGTGTCATATACCTTCAAAATCCACATCTCCAACAAGACGAAGTTTACCAGTGACAGGGTCCTGCATGCGGTTGATGCCGACATCAATAACTGCAGCTCCCTCTTTTACCATATCTGCCGTTATTAAGTGAGGCACACCTGTTGTTACAAAATTTAGATAGGTTGTTCAGAAAGACACATTATCTAAAGAACAAAATATTAATATTTAATATACATTGTCTATATTTTTGAATAAAATACAGATAATGCTCAAACTCATTCCAGCTTCATTAGTTAAGTGCACATCTGACTTAATATGTTGCATAACCAAAGTCTTAGTAATATATTCAGCTACTCATTATTACAAAATGAACGCCAGTAAAGTACAGTTCTTATCTTATCCTGAAGGTGTTTATTTTGAGATAATGCCCAGCTTACTGTACATTATTACAAGGCCACTTACCAAATAAATAAATACATGGACGTAACAATAAACTAACACATTAAACAGTTTAGCAGTCATTACACAAACATTTTTAACCACAGAATGATGCTATTGACCAATAAGAATCAAGTATTCTAGACAGCCATGTTATAATATTACATAAAGCCTGACCTGCAGCTGCAATCACAATGTCAGCCAGACTAGCAAGTTCCTTCAGTCGTGGTAGAGGAGTGCATCTATGAGCCATGATAACTGTGGCATCACCTGGGAGGTATAATACACATCAGAATTATTTCATCATCAAATGTACTGTAGTAGGGGTACTTTAATGTGAAAAAAAAATGGGCTGCAGCATATAAAGTTGAATAACAAGAGTTCAGTACATGGAAATTACATACAGTGAGTCTCAAACTCCATTGTTTCCTCCTTCTTATATAAATCTCATTTGTTTAAAAGACCTCCGAGGAACAGGCGAATCTCAACATAACACTGACTGTTACGTAACAGTCGGGGTGTACGCCCCAATATTTGCATATGCCAGCTCATGTTCCCAACATTATGAAAGGCATTAGACAAGGGCTGCCAGTATTAACGTCTGGATGTGCACAGTTGAAGCAACAGACTAGGTAAGCAAGCAAGGATCACAGCGAAAAATGGCAGATGGAGCAATAATAACTGACTGATCCATGATATCATGATATTTTTAGTGATGTTTGTAAATTGCCTTTCTAAATGTTTCGTTAGCATGTTGCTAATGTACTGTTAAATGTGGTTAAAGTTACCATCGTTTATTACTGTATTCACGGAGACCAGACTGTCATTATTTTCATTTTTTAAACACTTACAGTCTGTTTAATTCATAAACACAACTTCATTCTTTATAAATCTCTCCAACAGTGTGTAATGTTAGCTTTAGCCACAGAGCACTATCAAACTCATTCAGAATCAAATGTAAACATCCAAATAAATACTGTGCTTACACGATTAGACATATTGCATGACGAACACTTTGTAAAGATCCATCTTGAGGGTTATATTAGCTGTGTGAATTTTGTTTATGGTGTTTAAGGCAAGCGCGAGCTCTTGGGCCGCGTACCCTGAATCGGTGCATTTATAATGATAGGCAGTTAAAAAAAATTGCCTTAACGTCCATCTTATCTGAAGACACAGGCATGGTGGCCATATTGTCTGAAGACGCATGTGTGGCGGCCATCTTGTCTGAAGACACAGATGTAGCAGCCATGACAGGACAAGACTCTGGAGTGGTGGCCATGACGGGACGAGATATTGCAGTGATGCATATTGAACCGGTAGATATGTAGCCTATGTTTTATACTGCTTACTCTATCATCTCAGTTAGCTTTTATGAGGTTTTACGCATTCACAGTAAGGTAAATTTCACGTTTGTGTGGATGAGAAACTTTTGGAAAACGCTAGTGAGGGCGGAGAGTTTTTTGTGACGAGCAGGGCGGGCGAGAGCTGTGAGGGAACGGTGCGAGGCCGGTGATAATGAGCATCACCTGCGAGGCGCGCCGGTCTCGAGTCTCTCACGGAGGAGCTCCGGAGGCATAAAAGGAGGAGCGATGTCAGTGAAGGACGAGAGAGGACCAGGCCTGGACTTTATTTTGTGTTTTATTATGTTTGTGTGGCCGGCAGACGTCCGTGAGGGTCTGCCGGCATTACTTTAGTTTTGTATTTGTTTATTTTTAATTAAAGTTTTGTTGAATGTTCGCCGGTCCCCGCCTCCTTCTTCCCGTACATACGAACTGTGTTACATTTTCAAATGTATCCGGATTAATGTAAACGTAGCCTCTCTCTTAACCCTTCCGTTCCACAAGCCTACTATGCTCTGATTGGTCAGATGGCCCAGCCTCGACCACTTAAAGTGCATGTCGGAAACCAAACGCCCATTACTATATCTGAATTTTAGCTCTGGAGGCTTCCTCAGCGCTTGATACACAGTGATATAAACAGTAGCGATGGCGTAGGTTTTTTCCATATCAATTCTAGTACAATTCCGTCCTCATCCTTTTGAAGTGCATGCAAAGTGGATTCGCAGTGCTGAAAATAGCCTCTCCTCGACATGTCGAGGCCTCAGCTACAACTAAAGTGTTTGAGGGGGGGTCAAAAGTAGACATTGTTCACAGGCAGCCAATCCACTTGTTAAGTCTGACTCATGCATCACCACTTCCAGGTCCAAACGATCTATCAGATGCCCCAAGAAAACAACAAACTGTGCTAATATACACTCATGTGTCATTTGATGTAATACTACCGGACAATTATAATACTGAAATTTTATCTCCATACTGAAATCCCAGATGGCCAGACAGTGATTCATCTGTTATAAATCGTTATAATATTTGTGCCTGGGACGCTGTGAGCACACGTTTTTAAATGCTTAGAATTTATGTTATGGATGTTTATTGTAATATCAATAAATAGTGTTCATAAATGGTTGTTGAGATAGTATTCTCAAGTGAAATGAGTAGAGGCTTAGACCCAGAATGAGCATTTCTTACATCATGACTTGACAAGCAGAGGAAAATGCAAATTTGTTACATGGTTATGCAGGTATCGCATGTAACAGGAAGTGAGACTGGAATTGCTGATGACTCCTTTTGGCAGTTCAGAATCAATTCTTCTTCTTAGGAGACATTAACTTTATTTGTTGTGAACTTTGTTATTTAAATTTTTGCATACCTTACATTCACAGACAGCTATATTACATACAGTACAGTCCAAAAGTTTGGAACCACTAAGATTTTTAATGTTTTTAAAAGAAGTTTTGTCTGCTCACCAAGGCTACATTTATTTAATTAAAAATACAGTAAAAAAAACAGTAATATTGTGAAATATTATTACAATTTAAAATAACTGTGTACTATTTAAATATGTTTGACAAAGTAATTTATTCCTGTGATGCAAAGCTGAATTTTCAGCATCGTTACTCCAGTCTTCAGTGTCACATGATCCTTCAGAAATCATTCTAATATGCTGATTTGCTGCTCAATAAACATTTATGATTATTTTCAATGTTGAAAACAGTTGTGTACTTTTTTTTTTTTCAGGATTCCTTGATGAATAGACAGTTCAAAAGAACAGCATTTATCTGAAATACAAAGCTTCTGTAGCATTATACACTACCGTTCAAAAGTTTGGGGTCAGTAAGAATTTTTATTTTTATTTTTTTTAAAAGAAATTAATGAAATGAATACTTTTATTCAGCAAGGATGCATTAAATCAATCAAAAGTGGCAGTAAAGACATTTATAATGTTACAAAAGATTAGATTTCAGATAAACACTGTTCTTTTGAACTTTCTATTCATCAAATAATCCTGAAAAAACAATATTGTACACAAATATTTTGTACAATTGTACACATTAAATGTTTCTTGAGCAGCAAATCAGCATATTAGAATGATTTCTGAAGGATCATGTGACACTGAAGACTGGAGTAACGATGCTGAAAATTCAGCTTTGCATCACAGGAATAAATTACTTATGTCAAATATATTTAAATAGTACACAGTTATTTTAAATTGTAATAATATTTCACAATATTACTGTTTTTACTGTATTTTTAATTAAATAAATGTAGCCTTGGTGAGCAGATGAAACTTCTTTTAAAAACATTAAAAATCTTAGTGGTTCCAAACTTTTGGACTGTACTGTACATACTGCATGAAAGGTAATATTTGAAAAAGCATAACAGGGGCACTTTAAAATCTAAAAATCTAAAAATAAAAGAGGTTTTATTTTACATGGGGCTGGTCATGGTGTGACCAGTACAATACTATTCACTATTCACATCTCAGTAAATCCGTTATTAAAAATCAGATTTCATTGGTAAATACTACTTTCATAATATTTCAATTTAATGCTGTAGTTCTGATCTGATCTAAAAGTCAGATCTAAAATCTGACTGCCATGCACATTTTTTCCAGTGTATCTAAAATCAATGTTCTAAACATTTCATTAGCATTTATGTATGTTCAGGAACCAGGAAATTCATTCCACTTCACATTTCTTGGTTCATGCCACATATTCTCATAAAGAATGTAAATGGTGGGTGGTTTCCATCCACCAGTAAGATTAAAAAATTCCTAAACAGAAGTTTCCAGAATGTGTAACTGTACATCACTACATAAACCAAAAGCTTTTAAATTTGGCTAATTACAGGTTTCATTCTGTGGAATTTACTACTGTAAATAAGTGATGGGAATGTTAATTATAATGCAATGGTCATCACTGTCACAGGACCTCATCATTAGACATATCTGCTTGGAAAAAAAAAGTTCTTCAGGTAATCACAAGTTCAATCTTTTAACTGTAAGGCTGTGAGTCACACATAAAATGGAAGCATAACTTATTAAGGGCTGTTTCTCTCATTGTGCAAGGAATTTCTTACATGTTAGAGCACACACCTACTATCAAAATGATTGATTTCACAACTCAATTTAAGCATGCCTTGCATTTCACCTGTTGAAATCATCTTGCACAAACCTAATCTTTGATATCTTAATAAAGGATTCCCTTCTAGCAATTATACAGTTCCAGACAAAGAAAAAAGCATCCAAAGCATCCGGTCTCTCCCTTTCCTTATTCCAGGAAGCATTATAAAAAAATGCCAAAACTCTAAACATCACTTGAGTTTAAACTTGACTAGACTTTAAACTCTTGAGTTTTGACTTGACTTGACTATAATATTTTAACCATTTGCAGTACTTTTAATCATTGTTTAGTACAATTTAAAAAAAACAGGCATTTCACATGAAGTATAAATGGGTTTTAAAACATAAAAATATACTACCACTTATTACATATTTGGTAACACTTTACAATAATGTCTCATTAGTTAGTGCATTAGTTAACATTAATTATGAGAAATATATTTTTTTACAGTATTTATTAACCTTTATTAATGTTAGTTAATAAAAAAAATACAATTCTTCAATGTTTGCTCATATTAGTTCACGGTGCATTAACTATTAACAGATACAATTTTTAACAGATACTAATGTTAACAAATGAACCCTTATTTTAAAGTGTTACCATGTTATATATATTATTTTATATATAAAATGTTATATATATTATATAACTAGATGTTTAAGGATGAAAGACAGTTATCAGTATTTGTCCCTTAATGCATGGGAAGGTTATTACAGGTTACAGGTAAAATGTCAACATTTATTTTTGATAGCAATGATGTGACTGCTTGCATCACCAGCAACTACATCCAGGGTTCATTCTGTGAATTTGTAATTTGCAAGGATCTCACTCCCCTTCAACAAGCAAGGTGACTGGGTTGATGGTTTATTGATTGAAATTCTAAACATGTGCCTTTTGAAATGTTGCAATGAAAAAACTGCTGAATAAATACAGACCATTTTGCTTTTCACAGAATTATCAGTTTGCAGTAACTACTTGTACTTTCGAAACAAACATTGTTGATAAATAACAATAGTACAGTCTAGTCATAAAATCTCCCTATACCAAAAAGTATTTAAAATACATTTTATTTCATACTAAGTATACTACAAATCCATTAACATATTTACTGACATACTGGTAATATTATAATTAAACTTTATTTGGAGTAATTCTTTATTGCACAATGTACATTTCTTAATATTAAGCTTAAAATAAATTAGTATTAAATTAGTAAGGATAGTATGATCACTGTATAATATCAGTCCTAAAGTATACTTGCAATAGTTCCATTTTAGCACAATCAAATATACATAAAGGATTAGTTCACTTCAGAATTAAAATTTCCTGATAATTTACTCACCTTGTCATCCAAGATGTTCATGTCTTTCTTTCTTCAGTCGAAAAGAAATTCAATTTTTTGAGGAAAACGTTCCAGGATTTCTCTCTATATAGTGGACTTCAATGGGGTTTAATGGGTTGAAGGTCCAAATTGCCATTTCAGTTCAGCTTTAAAGGGCTCTACACGATCCCAGCCGAGGAATAAGGGTCTTATCTAGCAAAACCATCTGTCATTTTTTTTTTAAATAAAAATGTATATACTTTTTAACCACAAATGCACGTCTTGCACTAGCTCTAATAATCATAATCACGTTGGAAAGGTCACGTGTGACAAAGGCGGACGTACCAACTCAGTGTTTACAAGTGTGGTGAAGGAGGACCGTTCAAAAGTTGTTGAATGTTGAATGACACATATTTATATGTCTTTGTGTTAGTTCTTTTCGTGTTCTTTTGAAACACTGGGTTGTTACTTCCACTTGAGTCACGCATGACCTTTCCAACATGATTGCGTTATGCGTGGCGTGTCGCAGAGCTAGTGCAAGATGATCATTTGTGGTTAAAAAGTATATACTTTTTTTTTCTTTTTTTTAGAAAATGACCATCGATTCGCTAGATAAGACCCTTATACCTCAGCTGGGATCATGTACAGCCCTTTGAAGCTGCATTGAATCAATCCTGAACCCCTTTGAAGTCCATTATTTTGAGAAAAATCCTTTTCCTCAATAACCTTAATTTCTTTTCGACTGAAGAAAGAAAGACATAAACGTCATGGATGACATGGGGGTGAGTAAATTACATGTATCAGGAAATTTTAATTCTGAAGTGAACTAATCTTTTAAGTATATCTTTAGTTAGACCTCAGCACTATTTCTGGATAACTAAAGTATAATGAAGTACAAACTTAGTTGTTCCAATGTAGCAGACTTTAAGTATACCAATTTAGTAAACCATAAGTACAATTGCAGGGTATTTACATTAAGTACATAAATATGTAAATGTATTTTTCACTTTGAAAAAAATTAATTGCAAGATACATCTAGGGCTTTTTCTGGCATAATTTCCTTATATTTGGGAAATGTAATTATTGGTGTAATTTCTTAAACTTAAAAGTTCATGAATCTTGTAACAAGAAAAATTATTGTGTACCAGATTAACATTAAAGTTGGCATGAAATGAAAGTTGGTATAGTCTTTTCTACCCTACTGTGCCGTATATATCCGAGTTTGCTATTGCTGTGATCTCATGTGAGTGACAGGTTGTCCTTCCCTCGCACCAGTAAACATGTTATCAGAGAAATGCAGACATGTTGTTGCAAGCGGCAGGGGAAGTTATTTTGATTAAAGAGGGCACATGAATTAAATAATAATAATACTAATGTGCATGGATAAATCATTTATAATAACTACTGTTCCATCAAAAACTTGTCAGTTTTGATTTAATGGTGACTAAGTATGATGAATTGTATGATGCTACTTGGCACTTCAAAACTCCAACTTCAACTACAGTTCAAGAGAATATTTATTTATACTCATAGGAAAACAGTACTAAAAATAATATATATTTTTAACTGTTTATCTGCAGGCAACTACAAACAAAATGGAAATGACACTAATCTCACCTCCCGGCCGTTCATGGTTTCTATCCGAATGCAGAAGCATTGCAATAGGCATTCCTACATTCTTGGAGCGTCCAACTACAAGCACATTTCTTCCAACTGTTACAATGCCTGAACCAAAAAAGAGACAATAGAATTTGAGTAAACATTAATAACTTACTTTCACAAATGCCCATGGCATGGAAAAACCATCAAAATACAGATACAATTGCAAAATAATGTTTTCAAATGTGTAAGTAATATAAACTGACATCAGATACTGTTGTTACACCTGCTGCTAACTAATGTAATTATATACATCCCAATGGCATCTCTGCCGGGGACGCAATATGAGAGGGCTGAGAAACTGACTGTATTTACGTCTTGAAGAAAATTTGAATCTCAATTCTCTGAAAGCTGACCCGTTCTTCTGATGATTTCCCACACTGCCGCTGCTGTGGCCGGCACCATGCACCTCTGGTCCAAGCAGAGTTTCCCAATGTTTACTATGTGGAATCCATCGACATCTTTTTCTGGGGCGACAGCATTGCATATGGCTCTCTCGTTGATGTGCTCTGACAGAGATACATTCAAAAAGTCCTCACAATTGCAATAACTATAGCACTTTCACCTTTGTTTGTTTCACTAAATTCAGTAAAGATCCTATTCAAATTTGAAATACAGCATTTCTCTGTAAGGCAAAATCAACAAATAATTACAGAAAAACTATTTACCATTTGCAGTTTCACATAATACCTGGAAGAGGAAGTTGGACCAGCAACCCACTGATTTTTTTGTCTCTGTTGAATTTGTCAATCAATTCCAACATCTCTTCCTGAGATACTGATGATGGCCTGAAGATTGTACTGCTTGACATGCCTTTTAAACAAGTACCATTGAAAAAGACATTAGTGAAAATATGCTCCATATTGTAACGTAAAATCACATCTCACAACAACTTTGTGTTTTGCTCACCAAGCAGCGAAGCCGTTCGGGTTTTGTTTCTCACATAAGTGTGGCTGGCATGATCATCTCCCACCAGGATAACACTCAGATGAGGTCTCCTGTTGCCCTGGGACACTAGTTTTCCTATATCACTCTGGATTTCTTTATGGATCTGCCGAGCAAGTTCTGTCCCTGAGACCACAGTGGCAACATATCTATGGGACAAACATAACATATATGTAACAATACACCGCGCTAGACATATGGAAGAAGTATCCACTAAATACAAACCGTTATAATGCATCTGCAATGTATTTAAAAACCTGCTCGAGTATCCCTTTTGACAGTGTCTATGACAGCCACATGGTGGCGGAATATTCAAACGCACGAGATGTATTTCTGAATGAATCGACCTTCGGGAACAATGGCTATATGCCCTGTATGCCATGTCTATACCGGTACAGGCTCAAAAAAAAAAAAAAAAAAAAAACAGGATTATGTGCTGCTCGGTAAGAAAACACGCGTGCTTTGCTTATAAACGCATACAGCCTTTGTTTATCTGAACCAGGGGGGAAATACAGTCCTAACCTTTTCAGAGACTGACAAAAAGGGCTTCTCCGGTTGACTGTTTTCAGGTTAATCCATCGTTTTGATCGCCGACAATGCTGGAAATATGATGTTAATGTCTGTATTCTAGTATAATTTACTGTTAATGCAGTGGGAACTGCCATAGTAACTGATCACCTGCTCCTCCTCACAGCTCGCGCGTCTCGACGCGTCACACTAACAACAAAACGATTTCCGGTTCTGTGTTAAACACGTAAAATGTCCGCAAAACACATTTTATGCTGGTGTCTCTTTGTGATATAAAACTCCAACATCAAAATAATAATTTATTGAATGCACGTTTATAAACCTACAAGGAAATTCTGCAAAATCGGATCTAAAAGCCAGCACAGATCTTTACACAGTCAGAGCAGACAGAAAGCCAGGCATGTGACATAAAGATCTTGTATATAGCCTACAAAATATTGGCTATATTCTGAATATCATTTGCGTGACATGGGAATCAAAATTTAAAAATTCTGCCATATTTCCAGGTTTTTCCCCATGACTGTGGGAAAGCTGCATCATTTTACCTAAACTTTAACTCTTTTCTTTTGCTGTCTTGTAAACACTAGTTTTTCCTTCAGGAAATGCAAATCTGGTATTATGTGTTGAAACTCAATAGGACTTCAGTGTTCACTTCCCGGGCCATTTACCAAAACATAACACCTTGCATGGAACAATAGGATTAGTAACTTTTAAAATGTTTGTTGCTCTAAAATAATGCTAAATACACAAGATTTTAAAGAAAATGGGGAAAATGGAACGATCCAGTTTTGTAAATGTGTTTGACCTATAACACTAACCCAAATATATTCTTACATAACAGGGCAGATTTCAATCTGTTATGTGTTGTGCACAGCAGCGTTATGAGTATCGCCGAGTCTATATTTACATATATATTTATCATTGAGTGCATTATAGTTTTTATTAATATTTTGAATGTTTTTATTTATATTTTCCATTTTTATTTCATTTTAGTTAAAAGTTTTAGTAATTTTTTGTGTGATTTTGTTTTGTTAATTTTTAATAGTTTTTTTTTAAATGTCTGTATAGTTTTAATTTCATTTTTATTTCAGTTAAAGTTTATTTCAAGTAACAAAAAAAATAAATGTTATGGTTTTAGTTTCAGTTTTAGTTAACTATAATGACCCTGGTGCACAGATTCATATGTCGCATTCTATAAGCTTGCATGAGATCAAATTAAGCGCACTGCATAATTGTTGCAGAAAATGCTACATTTAGTAGTCTGTTTTTTTTTTTTTATTTAAATTTATTCCATGTCCTGTTCATTTGATAAAACACTAAATTACTAGGTCAATATTTTTGATATCCACATGTCTAAACGGCCAACTTCTGTGCCACAGACAGAAAGTGGCTGATGAATAATGTGTTTTTGTGAAGCTCTATAGCTCTTTAGTATGCAGCCCTTGTCTTCTATGCACAGGGCGTTTTCTAAAAGAGAATCCACTATATAAATGGAGGGAGGGGGCCCAGCTTTTTCTATATGACCCACTTGGATTTCACCAACATCCAGTAGTCTGTTCTAATTTTATGTTTGCAAAATCATCTAAAACAAAGTATCTCATCTTGACACTTCCGGCAAATAGTTGTTAATAATTTTTCATCACACAAGACCTTTGTTGTCCTATGATGAAGAGTTTAGTCTTTTATCCTAAACAACTTGTGAATGTATTTTGGACATTTCAAAAATATCTCCCATGACTTTACTCCAGTGAATATTTCTCTGAGGTTTGTTTTTGAAAGTTCCTTGAAATGTTGACAACATATAGGCATAAACCTAATAAACACTGCCAACATTACTGCCCAAAGAAAAAAGAGAGAGTTCCTTGAAAACTCATTGACCTTATAGTCTCATAAAGGGAATACTGTTTATTCATATTTGTATTGAGAAGATAAAAAATTATCAAGTTAAAAAGTAGTTAATGTGGAAGATATAGAGAGATAATATTTAATCTTCTCATATAATAAAGATTAATCTCATAACAGGAATTCACATCATTTTTATATTTACATATAATTTTTTGGGGGGTAAAAACTCAATAAAACTTTACTGCTATTCAGTATCCAGTACACCTTTAAAAAAAAAAAGAAGAAAAAGTTTACAAATATTTGTTTATAAAAATATGATAATGTTGTCATTTTAATTTGGCGTGACAGAATTTCAGGACAGTTTTGAACAACGTTTTTGAAATAACCACTGCTAGACAAAACAACCATTTATGCATAACATAGAAAGAGCCCCGTCATCCCTACATTGTAAAATCTGAACAACAATAACCCCAAAAGACTTGAGCACATAAACATCCCACGTTTGTATATTTGTAAACAAAACACAGTCATGTGCAGTGCTGGCTCCTTTGGTATGCTCCGTGCGTCAGCGTGCACGAGCCCGGGGATCATGGGGTTAACAGTAGCGTGAGAATTGTGTGTGCCAGTCTTTGACGAACTTACTCATTCAAACGTATATGCCACGCCCTCGAACGTAGTTCCAGAGGCTTGACCAATTAGAGTGAAAGAATTTTGTCGTAGATATCTGCCGATGGTCAGATGACTGAAAAAAACTATTTAAAACTCTAATGAGCAACCTGATACAGGTTCATACACTTTCCTGGCACCTCTTAGTGAAGGATTAATACG
Source organism: Chanodichthys erythropterus (assembly GCF_024489055.1). Lineage (NCBI taxonomy): Eukaryota > Metazoa > Chordata > Actinopteri > Cypriniformes > Xenocyprididae > Chanodichthys > Chanodichthys erythropterus. The sequence goes on from NC_090229.1 coordinate 17,224,705, forward strand.
TAAAACTTCCTCAGTTACTAAAGTTTGCCAAAAGAATAACGAAAATATTTTAAAGCTTTGAACATTATGGTAGAGAAATCAATAAGAACTGCAATTTGCCTGTTATGTTTTATGCTGTGCCATTCATTCAGTGCCATAGCCGCTGGTGCACCCGGCGATAACGAGCCATTGGAAGGTAAGAGGACTTTCCTTAGTTTGCTAAGTTACTTAATTGCTGCTGACTGACTATACATTCTGTGATTAATTGATTAGTGTGCAAAATTCCTCCTTGATTTATATTTTTAAACCTTTCTGTTTACCATAATTCTCTTCAAGGACAATGGCTAACACTAACAGTCACTCTTGTTTCTTTAAAATTGTTAAGAAACACGTTAAGTCTCACATTGTCAAAACTACTACTTGAATGAACCTGTCAATGAAAATAAAATGAATGACATTAAAGTTAAATGTCCGCTTTCTTTGACGTGTCCGGCGACTCACTAAAGTAAAACCCGGACGATCCACTTTGTTTCGGGTATGCCTTTTAAACAAACGCCCAGACAAGTCCACGTTTTACCAACGGTCCTGTCTGCCGCGTTGTCGACCGCAGTGACTTTGTGTTGGCAAATTTCACTTTTAAACGATTTCCCCTTTTAAAAAGGTACAAAAAAAAACTCAATATTACTGTAACATTTGTGAAAAATAAACGTTTGGAATACCGGGGAGTGCTATAACAGATTTTTTTTTTTAACATTTGTTAATCTGTGTTTTTGCTCGATTTTATGTAACATTGTCATGTATTTTTTTTATTATCATTATTATTATTTTTTTTTATTAATGTTAAGTTAACATTAAGTTTGAAACATACGTGTGTGTGTGTGTGTGTGTGTGTGTGTGTAATTTTTTTTTTATTTAACACTCAAAACATAAGCTAACATCTTTAAAAACAATACCACCTGTTTGTAGGCGTTAGTAATATACAAAGATGCAAAGACTCAAAGACTTCCTTCTATCACAGGGGGATTTCACCTCTAGCTCACTTCTGATTGGTTAAACTGATGTTTTTTTTTAACTTTTCAGCCCAAGTAAGGAAACGCAGTGATTTCGTCCTCTTGAAACTTTGTGGACTGTTTGTAAACTTGCATCCCAAATCAAGACTATATTTGGCATTCTTATAATGATCAATTGGTTCATAGAAAAGTTCAAGTTCTGCTCTCTCTACAGTAGCTCAATTGTTCAAGCTAGTCATTAAAACGAGATGTTGTCACAAGACTTGCCATGAATGAACTCGAGCTCAACACCTTATGAAACAATTAAGCTCTTTGAAATTCCTTAAGCACTTGGTCTTTGCAATATTATATATAGAGTTTTGAGATTTTACATAAACTCATTCATCATTTTACTGTTCCTTCTAGATGATGCCAAAGATAACGTCACGATGGATCCGGTGCTACTTCATGACCGAATCAAGTACAACATGCGAAAGTCTTTGGATCTTGATGGCGACGGCTGTTACCTCCAACCTGGGAAAAAGGAAAGCATTAAGGAGTGTGGCTTCAATGCAAGAGTTAAGACCATTCTGATCATTCACGGCTGGACGGTGAGACATTGCAGATGGTCATGCGCCTAGTTTTAATATTGAATTTGCCTTTTTTTTTTTTTTTTTTTTAAAGATGTATAGTGTATGTTTTATCTTTGAAGCAATGATGGAAGTTATTCAGAAACTAGTGTAATTCCACTAAATTCACTTCTCCGATGTAAAGCAAATACTGGACTTTCACATGTGATTGCTGGATCTTTGCTGGTTTGGTTTGGTAAAGGATGTGGTATCTTTCACAGATGAGTGGGATGTTTGAGAACTGGATGCACAAGCTGGTGGCTGCTGTTCAGAGACGAGAATCCGAGGCTAATGTGGTGGTGGTCGATTGGCTGGGCCTCGCCCACCAACTTTACCCTGATGCCGTCAACCATACCCGCCGAGTTGGGCAGAGCATCGCCACCCTTTTGGACTGGCTCCAGGTACATCTATATTACACATGCCGCTGGGTGTGTTTCGTTTCTCTTTGTGTGCATTTGAGAGAACTGGCAACCGTGAAAACTCTGCTTGTGGCCTTGTACATTGGTTCTTTGTTGGTATTATTAATCTTTTCTCAGGAAAGCAGATGTCCTGGTGAAGTACAATTTGTCTTTTCCAGATGGATCTGTTGTTCTTTTTTTTTTGTTGTTGTTTGGAAATGTCGGGAATTAGCCCAAGGCATTATGAGTACTCTCATGGAATAATACATATTCATGCATCAAAGCTGGGTTCTTTAGAGTTTACACAGGAAAGATGCAAGCAGTGTAAATGAGCAGCTAAGCATATTAACCCCCCACACACGCACACAGATGCCCCAGCTGGCATTGAGCATGGTACAGCAATGATGTGCAGAAAGCATAATGACTTTTTTACATCTCATCAGCCTTGTGGCATCATGTCTTTTCTTTTCTAGAACAGTTCACCTTTTGAATTTAGTTAGATGAAGCAAACAAATATTCTATTTTGAACAATAATGTTAATACTTTTTATTTATTTTACAGTTTAGAACTCTTCCCTATTGGATAACCATTTCTTTTTAGAATATTTTACCCTCTGAATTTAGAAACAAAGCAAATATTTAATTTATTAATTAAATTAAATTAAATGTATTAGCTTTAATAATTTAACCTTTTAAATTTGGTTACATTCAACAAATAACAATAAGTAAATATAATAATATAATTGCCTTTTTCTTATTTAATATTTCTTATAGTAGTAATAATAATCATTGCTATTATTAATATATTTATTGTATTTCTGTTTTTAATAGGAGGAAGAGAAGCTGCAGCTTGAGGACGTGCACATGATTGGATACAGTCTTGGCGCTCATGTTGCTGGATATGCTGGAACGTTTGTAAATGGAAATATTGGACGTATAACTGGTGAGTTTGGACATCTTGACTTTTTGAAACAAAGCTTTGGAATTGCTCAGTCTTTTTGCACACATCGGGGCCTAAATATCTGTCTTTTTTGAATAGGTTTGGACCCAGCTGGCCCCATGTTCGAGGGGACAGAGTCCCACAAGAGGCTTTCTCCGGATGATGCAGACTTTGTCGACGTTCTGCACACATACACACGGGGAGCTTTGGGAGTCAGTATTGGGATCCAGGAGCCAATTGGGCACATTGACATATATCCCAATGGTGGGGATGTACAGCCTGGCTGTTCTTTAGGAGATGTGCTGTCCACTGCTGCTGCAGGAAGTAAGCCTTTTTTTAAAAAAAAAAAATTAAGCAATTTCCAACTCTTTTCATGGTTGCCAACTGTCATTTTACCACCTTTGTCTTGTCACCACACAGACTTTGTGGAAGTCATGAAGTGTGAACATGAGCGGGCAGTGCATCTCTTTGTGGACTCCCTCATGAACAAGGACCATGTGAGCTACGCCTTTCAATGTACCGGCCCTGATCGCTTCAAGAAGGGCATTTGTCTCAGCTGCAGGAAGAACCGCTGCAACAGCATTGGTTACAATTCCAAAAAAATGCGGAAGAGGAGAAACAGCAAGATGTACCTGAAGACTCGCGCAGACACACCTTTTGGTGGTGAGTAATTAGTGTTCTAAGTCGCATTCGGTAATGATGAGTCACTGAAATGTTCTATTTGCATGCTGCAATATTGAACTGGTTATTTTCTCTACAGGTTACCACTATCAGATGAAGATGCATGTGTTCGACAGGAAGAATGCAGGTGATTCAGATCCCACTTTCTACGTCAAACTACATGGATCCCACAATGATACCAGTAACCTCGGTGTAGACATGTAAGCACCTCATGATTAAATTATATTGCAAAAATATTCTCCAATCAACTGGTAAACATCATTTATATGGCTTCTTTTGAATATGAAAGCAACTTCAGTAGGGTAAAAAGTAGGTGTTTTTTTTTTTTTTTTGACCTGGCTTTTTTTTTTCCGCAGTGCTGAGGGAGTTGGTCTAAACCTCACAAACACATTTCTCGTCTTCACGGAAGAGGACATTGGTGATCTGCTAAAAATTTCACTGCGCTGGGAAGGCCCTTCTGATTCCTGGTCATCCGCATTGAAATACTTCAAGTCGTCATTCTGGTCCTGGTCAAGTACACAGGACAAACATATTCTGGAGGTTCGGAGGATCAGAGTCAAAGCAGGAGAAACACAGAAGAAGTAAGTCTTATCTTGGTACTCATTAGTTGCGAATGTGAAATTACTTGTTTTTTTTTAAAACAAATTCTTCTCTTTTTAATCTGTTCATTAATGTTATACTATTGCTTTCACAGGTTCACCTTCTGTGCTGAAGAGACTGAGCTATCACCAGGGCAAGAGATTACATTTGTTAAATGCCGTGATGGGTGGGAGGTAAAACCTAGAAAACGGTATGTATGCATGTCTACTATTCGCATTATGCTTTGTGTACATATACATTCAGATGCAACCCCAAACTATATTTTAACTTAACTTTTAACTTGTATTTATTAATATTTATTTATTTTTGCAGATTGCACTACTGAGAGGAAGCACTGTTATCCAGGGACCCAAGGTGGTACAGGGCCTGAGCACTTTTGTTTGTTTTGGTACACATTTGGTGGGATAAGGCACCATATCTGTTTCGGTGGGTAGAACACAACTTGTGCTGCTCAAAAATGCCAGCTCAGATGGTTGATTGCTGGTTACTGGACTTGCTCAGGGCATTTTTTTCTACCAGTGGGCTGTTTTGGATTGTTTGAGGTTCTAGGTCTTCATCTTTTGATACTATTTGTATGTTTTCTATTGTTGCATTCAGAACATCCATTTTGTGGATCTCGGACTCTTCCTTAACAGCGCAATGCTTGTTATATATATATTTTTGTATGTTTTTAACTTATGAAGGAAAAAAAGCACTGTAAAACCAAGCTTATTTATCAACCTAATGCACACCTTGTACCAAGGCATAAATTAATTCTCTCCCAAGTTACCTGGTGACCACTTTTACGTGTGTTTGTGTCTGTGGATTTCAATAGAAAGAAGGATTTTATGTGAATTCACAGTATTATTGAAGGTCAGAAGAATGGAGAGAGCCGCTCTGTTTGTCTTCGTAAAAATGTTGCAAATTTTGTGCCTTGTTGTGTACATGTTTTATGTATATAATGTTTATATAAAATTGTAAGAACAAAAATTTGTAATAAAATTACTTGGAATTCATTTTTTGTGTCATTTATACATGCTTCTAGTACAGTATGATGCATTCTATTAACAAATGTGTTTTGAAAGGATGGTGTAGTAGTATTATTAATACTATTCATTTTGAATACTTTGAATGCAGAGTTGTTTTGCTTATTTATTTTGTATAACTTCAGCTGATTTGTATTTATGCAACTTGAGTAGGTTATAAAATATGCTACAATCAAGAGTTTATCAATTTACTTTCCTCAGGAACAGCCTCTGCACAGGCATGATAGTGAAATGTGACTTGGCAACTTCAGCTTGTTAATCATGTTATTCCAAACCAGTATGACTAACTGACTTCTGTGGAACACAAAAGAAGAATTCATAAAGCTTACAACCTTCAAACAGATTCAAAAGCACCATAAAAGTATCATGAATGTGGTTCAGATTCTTGCTAAATTCAAGTCTCCTTCATCAGTGAGTCAATGAATCACTCAGACTGGTTTTGTGTACTGGATCAGTCCTGAAAAGTTCAAACTCAAAGGAATGATTTGTCCATGAATTAGACATTGCGTTTATTATACTTTAGCATCCTTTTTGATACTTTAAAACTTCAGACCACGTTCATTGAAACTGCATGGAAAAGAACAAGGTGGTCATCCAAGATTTTTCTAGTCATGCGGGTCTGGATAAACATGAGTATATGATGAGTAAATGATATCACATTTATCCTTTTTTGGATGCCTTGGGACCAGTCCTTATCTACTACCATAAATACTAATAATATTGTTTTGAGAAAGAATAAAACAGACTAAAAATAGAAGTTTTCTTATCTTCAGAGGAAATCCAGAATCTTCTTACAGTGTTCTGTGTGTGTGTGTGTGAAGGCCGGAACACACCAAGCCGACGGTCGGCCGTCGGGCAGTTTTTCTTCGTCGGCCGACTAAGTTTCCTCGGTGTGTTCTGCACCGTCGGCTGAAGTTGGTCCTCGTCGGCTTTGTTTCGGCCGATTCGAAATGTTGAATCGGCGTTGGACCTCGTCGGGCCGTCGGGCCATATGATCATTCTGATTGGCTGTTCAGCTAGCGAACCAGTGCATGAGAAAAGAAAAACGGAAGTGACGAAGCAAGTAAACGACGAAGTCAAGAGGGAACACACATTGTTTACCTTAGGTACGTGAAAGACATGGCTATCTGGAACGAGGCAAGTGAAGACGAATTGATCAACATGATCCAGGAAAGGCCGGGTTTGTATGACATTACGGAAAAATGTTATGTCAACCGTGTGCTGAAAGCTGAACTGTGGCGTGAGATCGAAAATAAACTCGTCATATCAGGTAAGATTTCCTTTTTGGCAATTGAGAAAGCTTGTTTGTAATTGTTCAATAGTCCATAGTAAAACTAATATAACCATTTTAGTGTTTTGTGTGTACCAAACTAAGTTTGTTTATGGAAACAGACAGTAATTAATATGTGCTGTGCTAGCATCTCATATTTCATAATAATATTAAAGTTAATCAAATTGTTAATAATATAATTAACAATACAGCAAAAAGTAACATTTGTTGGCATAACAAATACTCATTAAAGTGACAAAATAAGCAGCCATAACACTTAATGCTTACAAAATTTTACTTTGTCCCTCAGAAAAGAGCTCAAGAAGCGGTGGGATTCATTGCGAACCCAATACATGCGTTATAAGAAACAAGGACCCTCAGGAAGTTCTGGAGCTCAGAAGACTGGCAGGCAGCAATGGATCCTGAACCGCCTGCAGTTTCTAGAGCCTCACACAAAAAGGAAGGAGAGCACTTCAAATCTAATGATCATGGTAAATAAACAAATATATTTATATTTATTTATTTATTTATTGTTTAATTTCAGAATAAAATAAACATTTTGCTTTTTGTAAGATGGCAAGTGCTTCTTTAAAAGAGTCTATTCACAAGTAACTCCGCATATTAAGTCAAGCCATTACATTAACTTGTCACATTTGTATCTTATGTTTTTTAAGGAACCTGCGGCTGATAGTGATTCCTGTTCACCCTCAGATGGTACCAACAGTGACACCTGGACTGGCACCCATGAAGACCCCAGCTTCAGTGATGCTGACCTACGGTCAAGTACACCCTTGGCTGAATCCACCATCTGTGGAACTGAGTCCACAGCCATGAGAAAGGACCATTTGCAAAGCTCCAACATAAAACCAAAGCCTCCAGGGAAGCGCAGGAAGATGCAAGACGAATCCTCCAGCGAGGAATCCACAAACTTGATGCGCACCATCGGCAAAACTCTGGAAAAGTTGGCATCACAGGAAAACACCAATGATGCCATCTCAGCTTACTGCAAAAATCTTGAACACAGAATGCGGAATTTGCCACCACATCTACTGCCACATTTCCAGCATGAGGTTGATAATTGCATTTTCAAATATTCAGTGGGCCACAACCATGCACTGGATGCATCTTCCAATCAGTATACACACTTGTAATTTTTTATGTAGCAAAATTGTAAACAGATATTGTAGCATTTAGTAAATATGTCACGCTTAGTTGTACGTTATATTAGAGTACTTATGCAAAGTTTATATTTCTGTACATTTTATTTATTTTAAATACCAACTGTTGATATTTTTCTGTAAATTACCTTAATGCTATTTTTGCACATTTGAAAATAAAACACTGACTTTGTGTAAAAGGTACTTCACTGTTCTTTATGTAAAAAAAAAATCACAAAACACAATGATGTAAAAATATAAACTTTATTTTGCAAATTCACACCATTGTTATAAAACATAAACCAAGGTCAAGGGGGAAAGAAACAAGTTTGCTACATGCTTATATTTTGCCCCACTGAAAGGGCACTGCACCGGTGTCCGAATTAAAGTACTGGCACAGTTTATCCCTGAGCTGTTTGGCGTGTGTTGTACTGTTGGTTGTGCGTGGCAGAGAGGCCTGCTGTAGGCCAGGGTCTTCTCTCCATCTTCCAGGGACAGTGTCATGATCTTGTTCTTCCTGGTCGATTCCTGCCATGTACACTTCACAGCACTCTTTGCGCAGAAAGTTGTGCAGAGCACAGCAAGACAAAACAATGTCCTCCACTTTGGCAGTGCTTTGAATATTAATGGTGGTTAGTAGGACGCGAAAACGATTTGCCAGGATGCCAAATGCATTTTCAACCACCCTTCGAGCTCGCGAAAGTCTGTAATTGAATATGCGTTGCTCTACAGACAGCTTGCGGTTCGGGTATGGCTTCATGAGGTATTCCTTTAAGGGGAATGCCTCATCAGCCACAATGCAGTAAGGGGCCAGCTGGTCCGATTCAGGAAGTGGTGCAGGTGCAGGAATGTTGGATGTTCTTTTCTCCAAGGCATCCTGCAATGAGCATCCCCCAAACACTCCACCATCTGAAATGCGCCCGTTGCAGCCCACATCAACATACAGAAATCTGTAGTTGCTGTCTACCAGTGCCATAAGCACTATTGAGAATGTATGCTTGTAGTTGAAGAATTTAGATCCAGATCCTGGAGGGGGACGAATGTTAATGTGCTTTCCATCCAGAGCACCCAGGCAATTTGGGAAATGCCACTGATTCTGGAATCCAACGGCTACTTGCTGCCACTCTTCCACTGTGTCTGGGCACTAAAAAACAATATAATTAAAAGAAATTAGTTTAACTCGTCAGACCATTAATAACTCAGTGATTTTGACATTCTTGAATTAACCCTGCAAAGCCCACTTCTGCAGAATTACAACATCACTTTCAAAAATTTAAAAAAAAATGCCTGCAAATGTTTTTTTCTCTCAAGATCACATTTACATAGTTAATGGGTTCTATTGTTCGTCCTCACAATGCTATTGGGTTGAAGAAGTGTTTATAGGTCAGCATTAGGCTCTTTATGTTTTGGATTTTGGGGGGAGATGCCTGTTGCATTGTTCAGGGACAGGTATGAATGGTCTTGAATATGAACCTGTAAGTGCTCTGGGGGGATGAATGTGTTCTTTTAGTATGATAAGTAGAGAGCATAATAGGCCAGCCAGACTGTATTGTTTGAATGTAGTAGTGGAATTTTATTTGCATTGAAATTATAATTTGATGGATAATACTTAGATCTCTGCCCTCGACACATGGTCTACCATCCTGTCTATTCTTTCAGTTTATCTACTACAATATAAGACCCTAAAATTACCCTTATTAAAATGTAAAAAAACTGAAAAATCTTTAATTTCTACATCAGAGGCCTCCTAAAACAATATCTGAGAGATCAAAAAAATTGCTCATTTTTGGGCTAAAACAAAAAACATTAAACAGATACATGTATACCTTTAGGTATTTCTCTTTTAAGACTTGGTAGATTGCTGCACAGGTTTCAGGAACAAATTGCTGAATTGTGGACATTCCCACCCGGAATTGGTAAGAAAGGCTCTTGAAGCTTTCTCCTGCAAAGATTACAAACACATAACTCCACTATTAATTTTCCACACCTTTTACAGAGTCAAATCTAACACTTTTAATGCATTTGTACTACACTACATTAAAGCAAATATTTTTTTTATCAGTTATTAAAGACATTGTGCTACAAACAACCATAATAATGTTTTATACATTGTGTCTTTTTAAAGTAGGCTACAACTGGATACAAAATAATAAAATTCTTTTCACTTTTATAATGCTTCATAATACACCAAAATAAACACAACTGAAAAGGTGTTTTAATGAAATGTTCAAACAACGAATAACCTTACCTGTTGCCAAGAACCGAAGTGTAATCAGCATACGTTCCCCCACGGAGATACAAGCCCGGTAGGTTCGTGTTTGTTCTCTGTATGATTGGACTAATAAGTTCTTTTAACATGTGAAATTGAGTGGGAAAAAGCCGAGCGAAATTTTTAAAACCACAAGTTTCCTGTAACTCGAGCTCTCGACACAGGTTCGGGGAAAGCACCTTGGGCCTGTCTCTGGAGTATCCATGGTTTCACCCATTTAGTGCGCTTTCTCCGTATTTTTCTCATCCGCTTCTTCTTTTCCTCTTCCACAAGCAAAAGACCAAGGGCTGACAAAGCCAGTGCCATTTGCAACGTGTCGGACATTTTTGAAATAACACGAATCCGTATGTGATGAGCGAGAACTGGTTTTTCATGCACCTTTGTTTATGTTTTGTATCCCTGTAGCTCTTCCGGTCTCCCTAGCAACGAACCATAGCAACGAACACAAACTACTGCCACCTGCTGGCATGGAAAGGCATTTCATCTCACGCAGGCGCAGAACGGACGTGCTATTTGGCCGTCGGCTGTCGAACGTCGGCTTGGTGTGTCAGGGCAACTTTGGACCCAGACGCTGCCGACGCCAGCCGACGCCAGCCGACCCCGCAGTCTGCTTTCGTCGCCACTAGTTCGTCGCCGTCGGCTTGGTGTGTTCCGGCCTTGAGAGAGAGAGAGAGAGAGAGAGAGATTGATTTGCCTATTTGCATGTGCTGCTTTCAGGAATGCCAAACCATTGATGTACTTCTGGTTACAAACGTCTCAGAAATGTTGAAATCTTTCCAGAAGATTTATCAGTTACAGTGTAAAAGGAAAGAAACACCAAACAGATAAATGTGAATGAGGTGAAACGAGACAGGAAATATCTGTTATCTGGTGGTTTCAGTGGATAATGCTGGTATGTTACAGTAGGAACATTGTCACTGCATCCCCTAGCAAATTTTATTATTTAAAACAATGGGTTTTTCCTATGCTAATTAGAGTGTAAATTTTTATTTACTGAAATGTCATGGAAAGATTTTTTTGAGGAGTTTCGTCAGCAGAACAATCCAAAATCGCGAGAGGTATTCGGAAACCGTGCTTTTGAATCGAATAGGCATACTCGTTATTCCACTTATCGATTTCTTTATGTGTATTTTAATATGACTTTAAACCATTGAAGCGTAAGAAATACCGCGCTGATTTTCTGTGCTGCACACACATCTAAAGCGTGCGGACAGAAAAAGTGATTTTAATGTGATTTTAAACCATTCGAGCTCAAGAAGACTTGTGCATTGTTTTCTGCACACATCCAAAACATGCGCACAGAAAGCTGCCTCTCATACTGAATGGGCGTGATACTGAACTGAGTTCTCTTTCGCATATTTTTGCACTTGAACTGACAAATAATGGACACAAAAATGTCAAAATATTCTTGTAAACACAGTTTGCTATGTCTGAAGTAAACGTAAACAGTTGACAAAGAAAACACACAACAGTATATTGGATAGGTTCAGCTCTTAAAGTGAAGGCAGCCTAAAAATCCTGCTGCCTTCAATAATAACATGAATCAAATAACAAAGAGAAAATTCACTCACTGTTCTTGAATAACTTTTGTAACTATATTTTTAATGTATAATTTATTTATAAAGTGCAGTGTTATTTTACATTTGATTACAGTTTCTGCACCTAGAATATCTGAAAACCTTATAACACTGTTGTATTTGAGTGCAATTGCTAATTTGCTAAATAGTGTTTACTTGTCTGATAAACACTTGTCCTATGGTATTTCATTGTGTAAGTGTTCTTTAGCCTGTCCATGGTATTCAGCTACAATTAAATGTTTTGCAATGAGACGTGCAAATGTGTGCAAATAAAAATAGCAATGTCACTAAACGCATTCTACCTGCACGGTTCTATTCCGGGCCAAGAACTGTTTTCATGCCGTACTGACTGCCGTACCAGGCTCAAGTAGAATTATAATTGGAACCACACAATACAAATATTAAAGCCAAAAATATGTATCAATGCACTTTTCATGAAAAATAAACTTTCTATATTAAGCCTTCCTTCCGCCAGAAAAAATAGTCCCTGACCATGAACAGCAACAGAAGTTTCATTATTACGCCATTAGATAGTGGTCTTTATGAGTGTGTCAGTCAGTAGGATTTTACATTGAAAAGACAGAATTGTTGTGAACATGGAACAAGACGCAACTTACAAAAGGAAAAACCCCTTAACTGTTAAAACGACAAGATAATACAACAGGGGCCGTATTCACAAAACATTTTATCTTACCACTAAGAGTTCTCCTAGCAGTAAAAGTTGTTAGCTAAGAGTTTTCTCTTAAAACCTATTCACAAAGCTGCTGAGACCAACTTTTACTAAGGAATAGACTGAAGTCTTAAGCTAAGAGTAAGGGCGGGGTTGACCTCGTTGCTATGGAGTATACACACAGTGATTGGCTGATGGGGAAGGAGTCAGCAATTTAATCATAGAAATATTGTAGAATGAGGTGTCATGTTTCCATATTAAAATAAATGTTGCCATATTGTTGCCATAAAGGTTTTAAAATATAGGCTAAGTGTCACTAATTAAACTAGTATATACAGTTTACATATATATATATATATATATATATGTTTTTTTTTTTTTTTTTTTTTTTACTCTATTCAATCATTTGTAAGAGTGAACTAATGAAAACCACTGGCACAGGTAATCAGACAATCTTTATTTATTTGTTAAAGATTTTTTTGGCGTCTCATCGTAGATTCAAATCTATAAATCAAAATGTATTGCATTTAGGAAGAAAAGGTTCAGCACCTAAGGCTCTGTCGCTATTGCCTCAATGGTGTTCAGTGTCTTTGGGTGGATTAAGACTGTGCATGATTTGGTCTTACCCACGTAGAAGGCAACGTTCTCAGGACCTTACACAATGTTCCCTAAAAGTTCTCAAAAGGTGATGAAATTTCTTAACCTTTACAGAACATTCGGGACATTCCTAAAACTTCCTCTTGTGGTACTGAAAGTGCTGCAGTTCAAGGTTCCGGGTCATTATACGAAAATGTGCCATTTCCCACTTTTAATGTTTGATTTTCAAAGTACTGTTTTGAAAATCTTTAAGCCCCTTTTTTGGATGAAGTAGATCCTTACCTCTCAGGAAAATGTGCCATGCCATCTCAGGCTATCTTATTATTATTTTTTTTTTTTCATATAACCAACGTAAATGTGTGTGTTTGGTCAACCCTGTTACCGACATATTAATTACATTTTGAAAAGGTTTTAAATACATATATAGAACAAATCTGATATACTGTGAAAGATAATCCCCCCTTGTTACATTAAGAGTGTTTGTGAATTGAGAATATTGAAAGTTTTATTTTTTTTTTGTGGATGAATACGTTCATTTCCAAATGACACTCTCCCAGCATCTTCTGTTTTAAGAAAAATGTATGGAAACAAAAATAAAACACCTCAATTCAATTTTGAGTGGATTATTAGCCTCTCTTACTAAACATTTACATTTAGTTGATTACATTTTTTATTTTTTAATATTATACAAGTAACAGGGTTGACACATCAGTAACAGGGTTGACAACAGTTACCGTATTGGTTATACCGCTTGTTTGAGTTACAGTTATGGTTGTAATGGAGTCTTAATTGGACATTCATAAACCTTTAATTCAACATGACTAATCAGCATATTTTGTAGAAAGCTCTATTGAGATATTTTAGCATAAAAATTATGAAAAATGATGATGATTCTGCTGATGTAAATGTAATCAATTGTTTTATTAAAACATTAACATTACATTGCTATTAAATGACCAATTGAACATGTTTGGCCTTAACAGAATAAGCAAAAACCACTAACGATCACTTACTAAAGGCCACTATAAAAAAGTATAAAAAACAAAATGCAGATCATATGATTATGTAGGCATTTGGTGAGTGTGTTGTAACATGGAGGAAGTAAACTGGTGAAAAATCTTATGTCAAGAGAAATTGGATTTAAAGTTTAGACACATATCGACATTTCAGAGTGGCCATTTCCTGATTCTATCCTGAAAGTGAATGGTGATGCAGCGAATTCTTTTGTTAACCATTCACACCCAGCAGACAGTCGTTAGTCGTCAACTATGTCCACAACACCGTTTTAAGTACTGGCACTCAGGACCGTAGCAAAAGGATTCAGTAAAGGAAAAAAAAACAAAATTTTGGAGAGTTAGATATCTTCAGAAAGGGCACTTATCAAACTTATCAAAGTTTTAGGCAGATTGGACATTGTATGCTTGAGTTACAACAACTTCCTGTTTCGTGACGATAATAGCATGCTTTAGCATTCAGCTAAGCGTTAGCATGATTTAGATTGTTTGTAGCATGTTTAGCACTGTATATTTTAGTTTATGTTGCATCACAGTGTTTAACAAGTCATCCTGTTGTATCTTCAAATATGGAAGTACCAAGTCCAGTTGCCCTTGATTTAACCCTTCTTGGGTATACAACATGGGTAAGACACACAAAAGCATACTTGCGTCAACCTTGTTACCCTGGAATGGTAACAGGGTTGACGGTAACAGGGTTGACAAAAAAGGTTATTGGTGGCCATTACTAGCCATGAGGGATAGGTAATGACACCACATTACGTGCCTTAATGAGAGGCTTAAATGTTGTTATATATGTAAATTTTTAAATATGTACAAATAACTTTTTAACGTATGCTTTTCTGGTAACACAATGACACAATGAGCGTGTCCCTGTCTTTCAGACATTACATAAACTCAAAGAAAATTCATTAAAAAGAAGAGAACACTTACTTGTCTTCTACCATCAACTTCATGAAAGGCAGATGATGTCACTTCCTGGAACTGATGCAACTTTTGGAACAGTCAATTATCTTTAAAGAGGTGTTTTCATAAAAAGTAACAGGGTTGACGAGAACCTAGGGACCCACCTAAATTGTGTGTTTTTTTAAAATTTGACACATGTTAAGAATAAAATCCATTCATGACTAATGAACTGACACTTAAGGCTTTATACAAGTACATGTTTTTTTATGATAGTTTGACTTTTTTGGCCTCGATAGCAAGTAGAAGTAGAAAAATCATACTGAGGGACAGGCCATTTTCAACATTTCTGCAAGATGCTTTGCACAAAAATGTGATTAAAATCCTTTAAAAACAAAAGAAACAGAAATTAATTTATTCTTATATTATGAGACATATTATGGAAACTAAATTATAAAATATTTTATATGTTTTATGGTTTATTAAGATTTACAGAGATTTTTTTTTCTTCTGAGGCACACAAAATGGCATGTTTTTGTATAATGACCCACATGACTTTAGGGGGACGTTCCATTTTGGTTATTTTATGGTCAAAAAAAGAACGTTATAAAGAGGGCATTAGTTCAAACTTTGACCTGTGGAGGGCAGTAATACATTTAGCAGCATCTACACTGCTGGAATTCAAATAGAGTAGAAGAAGAGAGCTAGTTCAAGTTGAGCATTTCTGGTTAAAACTTATTTTTTTTTATTTTCTTTTTTTTTTTTTTCTTTCAGAAAATTAGTGATGTTTTCTGTAGATAAGACCAGTATTTCTCATCTGGTATCGTGTTGAACAATTTGAAGCTGCAGTGAAACTAATTTTGACCTTCAACTGTTTGGTGCCCATTGAAGTCCACTATAAGGAGAAAAATCCTGGAATGTTTTCATCAAAAACTTTAATTTCTTTTCGACTGAAGAAAGAAAGACATGGACATCTTGGATGACATAGGGGTGAGTAAATTATCAGGAAAAGTTTATTTAAAAGTGGACTAATCCTTTAAGGTGTTTTGTGAATACGGCCCCAGATTTCGAATTATGAACATAGGACTGACCTGAAGGAAAATGCTAAATCTGAATGCAGGTAATAAACTCGATCTCTTTCTCTTCAAAACTGCTAGGTTAAATATGGACAAAACCAGGGATTGGGTTGTTTTTACCCAGCCATTTTTTTCAACAAATTTTGGATTTATTTTTTTAGCCAGCAATATATTAATATAGTAAAAGGCATGTTTTTGCTCACCCCCATATAGGGGCAAATTTGTGGGGTATTTTAAGCTTATATTACATCTTGTGAAAAAGAGCACAATAGGTGCCCTTTAACCCAACCTGCTGGGTTTGTCCATATTTAACCCAACTTGGGTTGTTTTTAACCCAGCATTTTTTAGAGCTTCAATGAACAATATCAATTTAGAACATACAGTTTACGTTGACAAGAGTGGTTGCTAAGGGTGTTGTGTAGTGATACACCGAACCGTTGGGTGAAGCGGACATAGCCATGTTTTATCGTGGATACAACACAGCTTTGACCAATCAGAATCAAGGACAGGAACTAACCGTTTTATAATATAATATAATATAATATAATATAATATAATATAATATAATATAATATAATATAATATAATATAATATAATATAATATAATATAATATAATATAATATAATATAATATAATATAATATAATATAGCTTTAGAAGTGGTAAACGTGGTGTAAAACATAAAAACAAACAAAAAAAAGCGCATCTTGGACTAAATTTGAACCAAACCAGACTGCCCTAACAAAGTCAAATTTTCAGCATCTATTTTTGAGCTAAATTTTGACCAAATCAGACGGATCTAAAGCCCAATTTTCAATGACTATTTTTGGGATAGATGAAGGCCATGTCGGGCCGACTTGATTTAGCCCAAAAAACAATGTCCAGATGATGTCTGGTGCTGGGTTGGGTTAAGATGCGTCTTGGTCGATCGGATCACAATCTGTATTTTGTCCACTTTCAACCACTTCTGTCTTGATTTCTTCAAGGTCTATTGGCAGGTAAATGTATGTTTTTTTCTAGATGTTTTGATCCAATGGATAAAATAAGCTTGTGCAAATTTACACATGAACGCGCACAACGGAAAAACATATGGAGAGCTTTCGTTTCTGCTCTGACAGCCGCAAGACCATGGTAGACGCTGTACAGTAAGTGTGTGTTAGAAATCAGGAATGGTGAGAGAACATTGTGCTTGGTACGTTTTTCGTCTTCAAACTAAACTTGAGTCTTCAGCCGATAAATTTTAAATCCCGTCTGTCTAGTGCACTTCCCAAACTCATTAATAAGTAGGCAGAGAGTAGTCTTTTGTGGCTGTTTGAATGCATTCGACCACATGAGTGTCTACACTACGAAAGCAATCCGGTCAATGTGTTTTCGACTACCTCTAAGTGGTCGAAAGTGGATAAGCTCAAAATGTTTTTGACCCCATTTACACCTGTATTTAGTGTCGTCCAACTGTGATCTGATTGACCAATGTGTAAACAGGGCCTAATTGATGCCGCTACTCAGGATTGGTCATTTGTCTGTTGCCTCGCTGCCAGTTTCTCTGTAGCTGTCCAAGCCCACTATTTGAGAGACGTAAACAAGTTATTAATAATAAGAAAATGAAAAGAAATACATGATCATCCTCCATAATGCGGTCACTATTTACATCACGTACATCACATTTATATTACATTCTAAATAGTTCTGTTATCAGCCCCAGAGTGAAAAATGAAACCATATCCATATACCGACTGGACCAGATCGACATGGAATGGAATGGTTAAGCAACAAGAACTGTTTGGCCCATGAAGGTGGAAAATCGGTTTATAATTCATCAAGCAGCACACATGTCACATATGTCATCAGTCAGACCATTTCCAACACCCTTAAGATAAAGCTAGGACTACCTATTGTAATTGTTGGTAAAGTATGCAGTGCTCGTGTGATTATGTATAGGTTATGAGCAGAACATGCTGCATGACTGTAACCTTTGATGGCAGAGTGCAGAATGTTCCCTTCAGCCTTCTCCGAATGCTTTGTTACGTCATGCTGCAGGCCATTGTACAAACACATCCAGAGGAAGTGTTGTCCAGCTGTGTGCATATAGCTGTGTTGTCCAACTGTCTCATTGCTATTCAAACCTATGAATGTGTACACAACATTGATTGACTGGTCGTAATGCTACTGAAGTAACTACTTGGCACGTTACCTATTGCTCAATATATGTGGGTGCCGAACAATGTATGAAGGAGAACAAACAGGTATGAGGAAAATGACTAGGAATTCAGGCAGGCAAAACAGGAACAGAACACAGTGGATGCATCCAAAATCACAAACTTCTCTACTATAGGTGAAAAACAGTATGTGACAAAAAAGTATGTCCGAATTCACAGTATTCAAAAAAGAGTAGGCAAAAAGTACTCAGATGACCTACAACTTCAGGTGAGATTCTTAAATCTGTATACCATGGACACTTTACTATCCCATGAGGCCCCAGAAAAGGATTTGTGAATAGCAGTGAAGCGATGTAACAGATGCTGGTAGGTCACACATGGATATATATATATATATATATATATATATATATATATATATATATATATATATATATATATATATATTTTTTTTTTTTTTTTACATTTTTTTTACATATATATATATAGGTTTAATTTATTTTTATTTCAGTTTTAGTTTGTTTTTATTTATTTCCAGTTTAACTTCTTTCAGTTTATTGCCAACATTTCTAATTTTCTTTTAGTTCAAGTTTTTCAACTAAAATTTTTATTTTATTTCAGCTTTATTTCAATGAACAGAAATATTTGAATAGTTAGTTTTTGTTAACGATAATAACCTGTATCAGGTAATTAAACTTAATTAAACAGTGACCTCAAATTGTGTTTGGATTCTTCTGGAAAATTAAAATGAATCAGTTACATATGGCCAAATAAAGCAGAATCAAGACAGAAAGCTCATTAAGAATTGATGAAGAGTTATTAATCTTCTTTTGAAGATATCTCCCAGATATTACAGTTCCAAAATGAAATTTCCACAACACTTTTTACATACAGTAGCAAAAAAGAAAAAAGAAGTAGGTGGCCCAACATGACCCTTATCACCTCATTAAGTTGTAAATGTGGTGATAAGAGAAAGGAATAGGAAGCTATTATCTGACACTGATAAGACTGACACATTACACCATTCACATTAGTCTATTATATCTCCATGTGTTTTGTATACCACAAGGCCATCACTTTTTTCTAATAAATTTTAGGCTAATTTTTAAAATAAATAAATAATAATAATAATAATACCATCAAAAACCATTTACCATTTGCATCAAAATCAAAATTAAACCAGTTCATTGAAATGTTCATTACAGTGTCTAGCCATCATTAGACTGGCTTAGAATAAAATATTATGAATTGTTGAGCCTTTAAAGCCTGTTAAAACTAATTGAAAATGCCAGTAAAAACAGCTTCTTGAGAAATCTTTAATTTCCTGTAAGAAGGGGGTGAACTTTCATCACTTTTTCCTCTTTCACAATTTTTAAGGCAGTCAGTTTATCACTTGTCATTATTATTGTTATTATTATTATTATTCAAAAAATAAAAAATGGCCAAGTTAAAGTATGGCAATGATGTCTTTTGTAAAACAGATTTTGGAATGTGGGTGTGTGAAAATGAACATGAATGTCAGTATGGGTGTGAGAATTATATGGATTCTTGCACAAAATTCTTTTATCCTTTGTGCCTTTATACATATAATGTTTCCAATATTTTTTATTTACTAAAGAAATAACAACAACAAAAAGAGTTCATAATTTTTAAATCAAGTGAAAGTATGGCAATGACTTTTCTTGCGAAATAGAAATTTATCTGAGCATGTTTCTCCCACAGTTTCTTCAGGTCATTGAACCCGCCTGAGCGGTTTTCTCGAAACTGTGTATCTGTGTAACATCATGCATCATGCTGTTTTCAATAAGTCAAGTACAAACAAGCAAACATTTAATTCCTCTATAACCTTCTGGGAATCACCGCTGCCCCCTCCCCCCTGAGTGAGCTTCTATTTTATTTTCACGGACCTGCTTACCTATGAGCACAGTTTTAGATCTTTTTGATGTTGAAGATTGATTTTCCTGCATGGTGTTAATTTCAAAAGTCTATATTTAAGGATATTTTGTGCTTTTATCATGTTTTTTCCCCCCCAATTGTATCTAAAGTATCTTAACTCCCTGTTAACACTCCTTTCAGGTCAGATTGAGTCATTCTTTTACCTGGCTCTACCAACACTTCCTTGTAGCACATGCATTATTCTCTGCACTGTAAACCCAAATAAGTTGGCAAAACTCAAAGTTTAAGTAAGCAGAACTTTTCCTTTGTACTCATGCATTTTAAAGGGTTAGTTCACCCAAAAATTAAAATTATGTCATTAATTACTCACCCTCATGCAATTTCAAAACACTGCTTCATGAAGCTTTGAAGCTTTATGAATCTTTTCATTGAATTGTTCATGTGACTTTGGCAGTTTGATACACGATCAAACTGTATGTTAACACTGATTCGAAACATAAGATTCATGAAGAAGTGTTTTGAAATCACCCTTCACTAGATATTGTTGAAAAGTCATTTTTTTGTTTGTTTTTTTGGGTGCACAAAAAGTATTCTCATCGCTTTATAATATTAAGGTTGAACCAATATGCTAACATGTTAACAATAGCATGGCATAGCAGCTTGCTGAATGAGCACAGCAATATAAAGCATTTAATAACTAGCTCTCAAACCAAGCTGCATGCTGCACTTGTAACCATGATGGTCCAAAAACCAACATTAACAGGATTTCTTCTAAATTATAAAACATTAATCACTAAATCTCCCACTTAACATTAATCTTGCACATTATATAACACTTAATTTTAGCATTTACCCTCTCTTATGAGTGCCATGGGCAAAGTATGCTGGGAAATAGAAATCCCAGCCCAGTTTCAGTTAAACTTAAGTTTGTCTAAATTAAAAGAAATAAGTTCATAAAACTCAAATCAGTAACTATGTTAAGAAATAATGAGCGGGAACATGGGAACCAATGGAATCAGGACAGGATACATGAAAACAAGGTGATACAAACCAAAAGTATAAAATAATTCCCACTGTGTCCTCATGCCGTAAACAGAAACTAAACCGAAGTGGATTGAGGGGGAAAACAGAAACAAAGTTAGTTGGAGGAAAGTCCATGGGGAATCCGGCAGAGGGAAGGATCAACCCGAAATAGTCGGAGTCTTGTCACTTATTTACCTTAGTAATATATTTTTCCTAGCTGCAAAAGAAGATTATACAATCTTTTTTCTTTTGATAAAATCAAAGCTTTATCAGGAACACCAAGGATCAAAAATAAAGGATCAAATACCAACTCCAACTCCTTGTCAAAGATATTACTCTTTTCACAAACTATCTTGGCCCAATATATTTGTAGATGATTACATGACCAAAGACAGTGAGTGAGAGTACCAATTTGTGTTTTGCACTTAAAGGTACAGTATGTAATTTTTTAACTGTACCATATGTTTGCAGATATAGGAAACATGCTGTTCACATACACATAAGTTCACATACTTGTTTCTCTGAAAAACAATGCTACAGCAAGTTATTTTACTTTGAAATGTGCGCTCCTTGTCGGAATGTCTGTTTTGTTTTGGTCTGTGATTCCACACACTGCCGATTTACCCAATAGTATTTCAACATCTCGGTTGGCGGAAAACAGCATATTGCAGCCATGGAAGCCAGCAAACAAACTTGGTCAGAGATTGCAGATTCTACCTGACATAAAACCCATCCATTTAAAAATCTTTTTGAATGGGAGCATATTAAAACGAGGATAAATCAACTCTTCGTCTTCCATTGTCAATTGCGCTCGCTCCTGTTGCGTGTCCTTAATCTGGCAACCCGCGTGAGCGTGGAGCCTGAGGAGGAGTTGGTGGGGGGAACAACTCTCTCCAATATTTTGAATTTGGACTGCAGTACCTATTTCAACTGCTAGCTGTCAATATTACATACTGGACCTAAGGCATAGGGCCCTATTTTAATGATCTAAGTGCATAGTCTAAATCGCATGGCGCAAGAGCACTTAGGGCATGTCTGAATCGACTTTTGGTAGTTTAACGACGGGAAAAATGGCCAGTGCGTGGTCTAAAAGGGTTGTCTCTATTCTCTTAATGAGTAATGGCTGTGTTTTGGGCGTAACGTGCAATAAACCAATCAGAGTCTCATGTCCCATTCCCTTTAAAAGCCAGTTGCACTTGCACCACGGCGGAATTTGCAAGCGGAAAAACTGAATGCTTCTAGCACAAGGACCTATAGGGGCATATTACTAACATGCTCTTTAAATAACAAGAAAATATTGTGCCATTGACTTTAGACCAAGTTTCAGTTGTTCAATGGTGCAGTCTATTTCAGTTGCTTCAAAATAGCAATGCGCCAGCAATGTGCCTAAACGCAACTCGTTTTCAAACCAGCACGCCCATGGGTGCACAAATGGGCTCAAAAGCATTTGCTATTTAAACAATGTGGCGCAGGACGTGAAAATGATTAACTGCGTCAGGCTGAAACTAGCAAAAATCATGCCAGGTGTATGACAGGGCCCATAGAGGTGAAAGGTTTATTGTTAAATGCATGTCTGCGGTTTGGTGAAATACACATGCTATGTATATTATTGGCACGATTTCATATTGAAATATATTTAGAATATTTCCAAGTACTTCCCCATTCTTCTTTACTTGAGACAAAAAGTTCCCTCTTCCAAGCAAGTCTATTAAATTTCCCTCACTTTGTTTTATAGGAGACAGACTGTTGTTACATAATGAGGTATCTTTCAGAATATAGCTAGTTTCTAATCTGTAAAAAACAAAAAAGTCCTGCTTTAATAATTGATACTGCTGTATCAACTCCTCAAAAGACATCAAACATTCTTCATCAAAAAGTCCATAAGCTGACTAATACCTTGGTTCACTCAAAATTTAAACCTTTCATCAGATCTACCTGGAGGGAAGTCTGGATGGTTCACAATTGGTGTGAGAGCAAAAGCTCTTCCCTCGAAACAACAAACAGTCAGTCCACCAGTGCATTTAAAGTTACAGGATTATCACAGTTCTCCAATATGGATTTCAGTTTTTTGAAAAATAACAAATCCACAAGAGGAAGTTTTGACAATTATTGTTCAAGGTCCAACCATGTAGAAGAGTTATCTAGAGCAACCCAATCTGAAACATATTTTAGATGTGCAGACCACTGGTATAGCTTAATATTAGGCAAATCCAGTCCTCCCATCGACCCCGGTAGTTGTAGTGCAGAGAATTTAAGCCTTGGTTTGCACTTGCTCCAGGTCAGGGGTTCCCAAACACATTCCTGGAGCCTCCCCAACACTGCATGTTTTCCATGTCTCCTCATCAAACACATCTGATTCAGATCATCAGCTCATTAGTTGAGACTCCAAGCAAAGCCACTAGAAGGCAAGCCTGCAACCTTTAGCCAAAAAAGCGTGACGGCTTATGCTAACTGGCGGTACGCAGGGAGGAGTTTTGAACGGCGACACGATAGGCTGAGAGGGGCCGCACGCGATTAAGTTAGCTGTTACGCTTTCTCCAATGGTAAGAGATACAGACCTTCTTATTTCCCTATAATAATATGATCTCTGCTCTAAGACCTGAAATGGGTGTGTCAGACAAAGGAGACATGCAAAATGTGTAGTGCTGCTGGGGAGGCAGGAATGTGTTTGGGAACCCCTGCTCCAGGTAAAGAACTGAGCCAGCCATTCATATCTTTTAAACCCTTTTTAGAGAACAGGATATAAGGGATCATGTGAATTGGGTACAGGAGCTTTGGGAGAGTAATCATTTTCTTAAGAGCCACTCTATCTAACCAGAAGGTAGAGTATCCCAATGATTTAAATCTTCTCTAATTTTACTAAACAAAGGGGTGAAGCTGTCTTTGTATACATTGTTGAATACAGTGCTTACAAAGATACCAAGTATATAAATCCTGCAGGGGACCACTTAAATGTAAATGAAGGACTAACATTTGGCATCTTTTTCATTGTACCAACAGATTTGTTTAGATTGATTTTATATCCTGAGACAGTACTGAAAGTAATAATATCAAGAAGAGGTAGGCCTACTTAAGATGCTGTCACATGTATGCTCAGTTTTGATTTAGTTTTTTTTAGTTTAGTTCATTTAGTTTTCCCTAGTTTCCTTGGTTGTTAATTAGTTCTATGCGCCTGTTTCTGTTCAGTTGATTGTATTTAAGCCCTCAGTTTCCTTTGTTTCATTGTCCGGTATTGTTTATGTTAAGCGTGGTTATTTCCTGAGATTCTTCCCTGTGATTGTCCTATTGGTTCCTAGTAGAATTTACTATTAAACACTGTTTGTTATCCTTTGCGATCGTGCACTTACTACAGATACACAGTGCCTGACAGATGCAGGATTTAATTGCCTTTTTTGATTGTATGTTGCCTCTTGTCTTCAAACCTTCAATTGCTAGGGGTTCAATAGTGCAATCATCAAGGGTGACAGTGAATACATATGTTTTAATTCATTATTCATTTTAATTATATTTTATGAATTAAACAGATCATAAACATGCTTTATCACTTTAAAAAAATTAAATAACCCATTTAGCATTGTAAGGTGTTTACAATGTGAATCCTCTTGTGTTACAATCTTTGTAATGAACAGTTTCTTGTGGCTTATTACTTTATGTACCACGCCTGTGACGAGTCAGTAAAAGCTATTATGTCGGCAATGCATCTTTCAAAATCCTGTATTTCTTCATGCCTTAAGAAAGCAACAATCGTCCAGCTTCTACGTGTGAAACATCTAGCAGTCGACAGTGTTACAGAGATCTATCTGTGAGTCTGAACAATACCAGATTCAAAACTATCTCTTTGTTCATTCAAATGAATGGAGTCTCCCAGGCTTTATAAAACTACATTAAACTTTGTCCCATTTGTGCTGTGAGACTTTCTCATGGGAAACAAGTGGAGGACTTTAAAAATGTTAAAAGAAAGCCTTTTGAATAGAAGATGTCTTGGTATGATTTAGATTAACAGTATGTATCTTCATAATTAACATTTGGTGAAATTGTTTCAGAAACTGGATTGCTGACAATAAGAAAAAATGCATTGTACCTGCACGGATCAAATGTCTAAAGTTGAATTAGAGATAATAGGAAAGTTTCAGTTCCAGTATAGGGGGTGGCAAAGGAAGTCCTGATATACTGATAATGAAAACCCTGCTCAATCACTTTCAGTAAAGCATTTAACCATGAATGCAACAGGGGCAGGTCTGTGTACTATAATTGATCTTGCTGAAATGCATGTTCAAAATCATACCTAACAGAAACGGAACATTTCAGGAATTTCTCTGGTATCCGTGGAATTCCTGAAAGCAGAATAACGAAGCATAATGTGCAAAAAGATAGCATAGGTAACTGGAACCAGAAGTTATAGTGTATTTACTGCTGAAGCACGTTTCTCGATACACTGTGGATCATTTTGTCATTGTATTTCTTATTGATGATACATATATATATATATATATATATATATATATATATATATATATATATATATATATATATATACATATATAGCATTATTACTCCTGTCTTCAGTGTTACATGATCCTTCAGAAATCATTCTAATATGCTGATTTGCTGCTCAAGAAACATTTATTATTATTATCAATGTTGTTTTTAATGATCTTTCAAAAACAAAAACAAACAAAACTGTAAGAGAGACAGAAAAAGAGACAAAAAAAATTGTTAGGTCATGGAACAATAAATGACTGTGATTTTAACAGTAAAAGACTGTAAAAATACTACAAAATTGGTATAAAGATAGTTTCTGTACTATATATGGTGAATAACTGTAATAGATCTAATGGTGAATAACTGTAATAGATCTAATGGTACATTTAATGTAATTTTATGGTAAAATACCATTAAATTGAACGGTATCACTGGTGGTGGATGAGGAGAGACCCCTGCTATGATTGTAAAGCGCTTCGGGTGTTCAGTAGTACATATGAATGCGCTATATAAATGCCTCATTCATTCATTCATTCATTCATTCATTCATTCATTCATTCATTCATTCATTCATTCATTCATTCATTCAAATTTACAGTTCCCACAATTGACATTCCCACAATTCCCTGCGTGACACTTCACATTTGATGTATTTTTGTTGAAACAACTCTGTTTCTTCTTAGTTTTTCTTAGTTTTTTCTAATAATTTATGTACATTAGGGTTTTATGTTACATCTAATGTTTTTAAATTAATGTTTATTGCATTTTTAAAAATTCATGTGTTGTGTTTAGTGTTTGTGTAAATTACACTGTGTGCACCTTCTACATATTAGTATTGTCCTTCTCAGCTTGTGGAAAAGCTGTTTGTGATGAGCTTTGATTTATCATCCACAGCTGCTTTTTTTACTGTAAATTTTATGGGGATTTTTTTTTTTTTACAGTGTTTAGAAAGTTTTGGTTTCAGACTTTGTGGCACATGCCCTCGGTTGATGAGTATGTAGGAGTATCCGGTAGAAGATGCGATTAACACCTTTGGTTAATTTAAGAAACCTGTGTCAACTAGAGGCATACTGATGTTTTACATCCACCTACGAATGACCTTTTAACAAGATGGAGGTAAAAGAAAGGTCCCCCTGTTCTTAATGATTTCATCAAAGTCCTGCAACGTTTTGCAGATGCCACCAAAGATTTGATACTGTATCTAACACAATAACACAGAGTATATATATGTACATTTGGTTTGTTTTACACTATTAGAGGGTGTCATTTCTTATATTTTGGAGTTTGAAAAATTAAGTAGTATATTATTTTGAACTTTACAAAATGTGTGATTACTCTTGCATGTTTGATGAGTGTGAATGATTATAGTGGAGTGAGCTGATTTTGAAATGTGTGGAATTTTTCTGTGGTTTTAGTGCATGCTGGAAGAGTGTGTCAAGCTTCGATTGTGGGAAGAATTTGGGAAAAGCGTACTCAGTATTCAAAAAAGCATGTATAAAGTACCTTCTTGCTGTAAATGTGAGTCAGCAAATACAAACATGGTCTTTCAACTTAGAAAGAGCCAAAGAACATGATCCACTGGTCATACTTCACCCAGAGTCACCACTGAATAAATAACTACAGCTCTGGAAGCCTTTATGGATAGTAACTGCACCATTACTGAAATCCACAGAAAAGTGATAAGATGTTAAAGAGGAAATCACTATGAATCATGTTCAAATAAAGTGATGTTTGGGGGTCAAATCATTGTCTTATGACTCCTCTTTTCTTTACTGTAAATCACAAGGGCCGAAATCCCACTGAAGATAGACTTTTCCCACAGACATCAAAGGGAAACTGCCCCTTCTCACCCCAGCGTGGCGGGACAGTGAAATACTACAGGGTTACAGCCAGCTTTCTCATCTGAAAAATGGCATGGAAACTGCAGACTTCTCAAGAACGCTCAGTTACAAGGGAACAGTTTTGTACTTGTTGGAATGCATACATACAAGTGTTTTATTGTTTTAGGAGATTTCATCGTGGAACAGAGTACAATACAGCCTATTCTGAAGTGCTGCAGAAGTATTTCACAAAGTAGACAGATAGATAGATAGATAGATAGATAGATAGATAGATAGATAGATAGATAGATAGATAGATAGATAGATAGATAGATAGATAGATAGATAGATAGATAGATAGATAGACAGACAGATAGACAGATAGATAGATAGATAGATAGATAGATAGATAGATAGATAGATAGATAGATAGATAGATAGACAGACAGACAGACAGACAGACAGATAGACAGACAGACAGACAGACAGACAGACAGACAGACAGACAGACAGATAGATAGATAGATAGATAGATAGATAGATAGATAGATAGATAGATAGATAGATAGATAGAGACAGACAGACAGACAGATAGACAGACAGACAGATGCTGCGTCCCAATTTGCATACTTCTACTACACCCTAAAAGTATGTACTCTTTTTTTGAACAAAAAATACATACTTTTGAGTGTGTAGCTAAAGAGTACACAAGCTTTGGGACATACCATACCATACAATTGCGTCTTTGCTCTCTGTCGCATGCTGTCACTGTAAATTGGCCTGTCAGTATCGTATATCCTCCAAATTTCATTTAATTAATTTCCTACCATATTGGAGAGAAATGCAGTAGCACGTTGATCTCATATGCATAATGATGCATTTAACAGTTAATGGCCAACTGGATCTTTATAAAAGTCATTGGTATTGCAGATGAAATATAACATGGATAACATTAAATTAATATTTTCTATCAGGTTAAACTGATTATTAATCACTCAGACCTCTCATTGTCGGTCGCATATATCCGCCATGTTTTGTCGTTTTTTTGTTTTGTTTGTTTTTTTACAGTTTTTCTCCATTGGTTTGGCTCATTTCTTGAAACAGAAATTACATTCTCAAAACAACATGGACAAACCTCCAAACCACCTGGCAATTGTTCACAACAGAATTGATTTTCTCATTAATTTCCTCAAATTGCAAATGTCTAAGTACATCTTTGCAAATGATTAAGTACAGGTAGCCTACATTTAGCACAATTTCCTAGTGAATAGATCTTGTTGATCTAAACTGATTGTTGATTCTCAGTCTAATGGTTGTTCGCTCCAAAATGTGCCAGCATCATTTCATTGTATAAGTCATCACGTGCACAATAGTCTGTTCAATTGTCAAAATTAGTCAAGAACATAATTCCATGAATACCATAATCCTTGGAACATTTGATACATTTCTTACAGCAATTGACAGTCAGGTGAAACTAGAACTTGACTAACGAAGGAGGAGTTTCACACATCTCAGATGACCCTGGAAATGAGAGAGGTCTCGTAGGGCCTCACCTACCACAATATGTCATTGTATTGGACAATGTGAATTTCCACCATGGCCCGCTCATCAGGGCCTGGTTCACTACTCATCCAAGGATGGTCATGGTGTTCCTACCACCTTACTCTCCTTTCCTTAATCCTATTGAGGAGTTTTTCTCCACTTGGATGTGGAGAGTGTATGAGCATCGGGCTCAAGATCAGAGCAATAGACGCTGCGTGTGAGGATATTACAGGAGATCATTGTAGGGGATGGTTGCGACATGCACAGCGTTTCTTGCCTTGTTGCATCACAAGGGAGAATATACGCTGTGATGTGGACGAGAATCTGTAGCCAAACAGACAGCAGTGTGTGGATGGCCAGGAGGGTGAGGACGGTGGCCAGGAGAGGGAGGGTGAGGACAGCGACCAGTGAAGAACTGTTAGTTGTGAAACTCCAGCTTTATTTACAGCACTGTAGGCTGCATATAATTTTCATTGTTTGTGTGTTTATATTATAGTATATTATGCTGTATACATTTTCTTTTTACTCTGATGTATGGAAGTTACTTTATGTATGTGAATGATAATGGTTACAATAAGTGCAATGTGTGATGTCAAACCTTGGAGGCTACTTTTACCCTAAAATCCTATTTCTTTTTTTCAGTTTTATACACAATTGTATTCTGTTAGCTAGACAAAAAAACAGTACAGTAACCATTGTCAATGAAGGACTGGGCTAAGACTGAAACGTGGACATGAGGGATATTTCAATGGTCCTCTGCCATAGTGACAAAACATCTAAACATTTTGACCTGCAGTGATTACACAATGCCAAAGGGACGAAGCATTTTGGGGACACTAACTGTTTAAATGAGAAGGAAATTTGTTTTGGGAGAGGTATGAGCTTTTGCAGGTGAACCATGGTGTTGTGCTGAACCGTCCACGTTACTTTGGCAAAAGCACCAAGAGTGTTGAGAATGTCCGGTCTGTTTCAAGA
Organism: Chanodichthys erythropterus; assembly: GCF_024489055.1. NCBI lineage: Eukaryota > Metazoa > Chordata > Actinopteri > Cypriniformes > Xenocyprididae > Chanodichthys > Chanodichthys erythropterus. The sequence continues at coordinate 17,254,372 of NC_090229.1, forward strand.
AATGAGCCAAAGCAATTGAGAAGGATCTTTGCCATTTCTGTGGCACTGACTCTTTATATGGGAAAGGAATTTAGTTTTGAAGCATAAGTGAACAGTTTTGGGAGAGATATGAGCTTTTGCAAGTGAGCTATAGTGTTGTGCTGAACTGTAAGACTGTTTTGCCAAATGATCTTAGAGTTTTGAGAATATAATTTCTGTTTCAAGAAATGAGCCAAACCAATGGAGATAAACTGTAATCTCACATACTATTTAGGATGGATAGTATGGACATTGGGAGGCAGGGAGACAGACAGATGATAGATAGATAGATAGATAGATAGATAGATAGATAGATAGATAGATAGATAGATAGATAGATA